>NC_063049.1:3114795-3347399 GCF_018812025.1 Megalobrama amblycephala | reverse complement strand
GTTTTTCAGAAAATTCAAAATGGCGGAAAAATTTTCATGACGGAAAATGACGTCATATGGTGCAATCGATTCGTCTTGACCCAAGGAATCAGAGAAAAAAAGAATTTTGTTTCTAGCCCATACGGTTCAAAAGTTATTAGCATAAACAGAGGTGCAAATTTGGACAGCTGGTGGCGCTAGAGGGATTGAGTTAGAGACTCCAAATTGGCTATGGACACAGTTCAGACTGTCCTCTAACTGTGTGCCAAATTTCACAACTTTTTACCATACGGTTCTATGGGCTGCCATAGACTCCAAGAGCGGAAGAATAATAATAATAAATATAGCTGCAAGCAGCAATTACGGGGCCAAGCAAAAAAGGGACAACAAGCCAGCCAACATGGCTGGGAGCATTAGGCCAACTGCAACAGTGAGCAATTAAAGACCTATTACGATCATTTAAGGAGTTGGAAAATGATATATACAGTCAGTAATAAAGATTTACTGGTTTATCACTTTCGACCAATAGGTGGCGCTGTGACCAAATGAATGTGGTTTGGTCAGAGTGAGGTGACAATGACACTCACTAAGGATATGACTCCCGAAAAAATAAGTCAACCAGATCAAAAGTTATAAGCATATGAAAAAAATACAGTAGGTGGCGCTGATTTGGACTCTTTCAGGTCCTTGTGCTGATGACCCATACAGAGTTTCGCAACAATACACTAATGCATTCACAAAATACAGCATTTTAAAACAAAATTTAAAATGTCCAATGGCCAAAATGGCCGACATGGGAAAATTGGATATCATTCGACTCGGCATGATGCCCCGAATTGAAAAAGACCAACTTTATCATTTTTGACAAACCTATCTGAAGCTATAAGCAAAAATAATGGCTATATTGGCTTTTTGTATCTCCAGACCAGTAGGTGGCGTTATGGCAAAACTCAGCATGTAGGCTCTGGTCTTGCTTGGGATGATATGTATGAGGTTTCGTCTGAATATAATAAAGCATTGCAGAGATACAGCCATGAGTCCAAATTGGGTGCTATGCGTTAAATTAATTTGCGTGTTATTTGAGAATGGTTTGATTTACTGAAAAGCTTTTGATAACTTTTTGCCAGAATGGACTGAAGATGATCTGATCTGATTTTCATGACAATCAAATTAAGCATCTAGGACAAGTTCGAAAAAGCAGGTTTTTCGCAAAATTCAACATGGCGGACAGACCATAAGTCGAAACCTAGCATGTTTGGTATCGTTGGACTCAGCAGGGATTCAGGAGTCTAAGGTCATGACTATTTTGAAAATAAGTCGACCACACTCATAGTGATAAGCATTTGAATATTTGATTTTACCACTAGGTGGCGCTGGTGCGAAACTTCTCAGGCTCGTTCAGGGCATCGTACTGATGACCCATATCGAGTTTTGTGATGATATGCTAATGTGTTCGTAAAATACAGCATTTTTGCACAAAATTCAAAATGGCCGACGACCAAAATGGCTGATATGGTAATAATGGTTATCATTCGACTCGGCATGATTCCCCTAATCTAACAAGACCAAAGTTATGATTTTTGGACAAACCTATCTGAAGCTGCAAGCAAAAATAACCATTTTTTTGTATATCCAAACCAGTAGGTGGCGCTGCGCCAAAACTCAGCATGTAGGCTCTGGTCTTGCTTGGGATGATATGTATGAACTTTGGTCTGAATATGATAAAGCATTGCAGAGATACAGCCATGAGCCCAAATTGGGTGCTCTACGTTAAATTAATTTGCGTGTTATTTGAGAATGGTTTGATTTACCGAAAAGCCTTTGATAACTTTTTGCCAGAATGGACTGAAGATGATCTGGTTTGATTTTCATGACAATCAAATGAAGCGTCTAGGACGAGTTCGAAAAAGTAGGTTTTTCGCAAAATTCAACATGGCGGACAAACCATATTTCGAAACCTAACATGTTTGGTATCGTTGGACTCAGCAGGGATTCAGGAGTCTAAGGACATGACTCTTTTGAAAACAAGTCGACCACAGTCAAAGTGATAAGCATTTGAATATTTGATTTTACCACTAGGTGGCGCTGGTGCGAAACTTATCAGGCTGGTTCAGGGCATCATGCTGATGACCCATACCGAGTTTTGTGACGATACGCTGATGCGTTCATAAAATACAGCATTTTAGCTCAAAATTCAAAATGCCCGACGGCCAAAATGGCTGATATGGTAATAATGGTTATCATTCGACTCGGCATGATACCCTGAATCTGACGTGACCACATTTATGATTTCTGGACAAACCATTCAGAAGTTATTAGCCAAAATAGCCATTTTTCGTATCCCCGGACCAGTAGGTGGCACTGCACGGAAACACAGCATGTTGGCTTAAGTCATGCTTGTGATGACATGTATGAAGTTTGGTCAAAATACGATAAATAATTTTGGAGATATAGCCTTAAGTGTGATTTTGCGAGCTTTCGGTCGAATTCATTTGTGCCCCATTCGAGAACGGATGGATCTATCGAAAAGCTTTTGATAACTTTTTGCAGTCATGGTCTGAAGATGATCTGGTCCAATTTTTGTGAAAATCGGAGTAACGCCCTAGGAGGAGTTCGAAAAAGTAGATTTTTCAGAAAATTCAAAATGGCGGGAAAATTTTCATGACGGAAAATGACGTCATATAGTGCAATCGATTCACCTTGAATCAGAGGAAAAAATGTTTTTGTTTCTAGCCCTTACGGTTCAAAAGTTATTAGCATAAACAGAAGTGCAACTTTGGACAGCTGGTGGCGCTAGAGGGATTGAGTTAGAGACTCCAAATTGGCTATGGACACAGTTCAGACTGTCCTCTAACTGTGTGCCAAATTTCACAACTTTTTACCATACGGTTCTATGGGCTGCCATAGACTCCAAGAGCGGAAGAATAATAAATATAGCTGCAAGCAGCAATTACGGGGCCAAGCAAAAAAGGCACAACAAGCCAGCCAACATGACTGGGAGCATTAGACCAGCTGCAAGTTTGAGCAATTAAAAACCTATTAAGATCATTTAAGGCAAAGGTGTTGGAAAATGATATATACAATCAATAATAATGATTTACTGGTTTATCACTTTCGACCAATAGGTGGAGCTGTGACCAAATGAATGTGGTATGGTCAGAATGAGGTGACAATGACACTCGCTTAGGATATGACTCCCATAAAAATAAATCAACCAGATCAAAATTTATAAGCATATGAAAAAAAAAAACACTAGGTGGCGCTGGAACTACTCAGACTCCTTCAGGGCCTTGTGCTGATGACCCATACAGAGTTTCGTAACGATACGCTGATGCGTTCATAAAATACAGGATTTTAAAACAAAATTCAAAATTGCAGATGGCCAAAATGGCCGACATGAGAAAATTGGATATCATTCGACTCGGCATGATGCTCCGAATTGAAAAAGACCAACTTTATGATTTTTGGACAAACCTATCTGAAGCTATAAGCAAAAATGATGGCTATTTTTGCTATTTTATATCTCCAGACCAGAAGCCAGCCATAAGCCAGCCAAGATGGCACCTTCGGTGCTTGGCCCCTAATAAGAAAACTAACGGAAACAATAGGTGCCTCCGCACCTTCGGTGCTTGGCCCCTAAATATAGCTGCAAGCAGCAATTACGGGGCCAAGCACAAAAACGGCACAAGAAGCCAGCCAACATGGCTGGGAGCATCAGACCAACAGCAGCAGTGAGCAATTAGAAAAAAAAGTTATTAGCATTTTTGTCAATTTTGTTATAACTTTTGACCACAAGGTGGCGCTGGTCCGAAACTTCTCAGGCTCCTTCAGGGCATTGTCCTGATGACACATACCAAATTTATGAATTTTGGTCAAACCCATCAGAAGTTATAAGCAAAAATAGCCATTTTTCATATCTCCGCACCAGCAGGTGGCGCTGCGCCGAAACGCTGCATGTTGCCTCAAGTCATGCTTTTGATGACATGTACCAAGTTTGGTCTGAATACGATAAAGCGTTGCGGAGATACAGCCTTATGTCTATTTTCGCAAGCACTACGTACAATTCGTTCGCGTGTTTTTCGAAAACGGTTTGAGGAATCAACTTGAATTCCATAACTTTTTGTCGGCATAGTCTGAAGATGATCTGGTTCAATTTTCGTGAAAATCGGAGTAACGGCCTAGGAGGAGTTCGAAAAAGTATGTTTTTCAGAAAATTCAAAATGGCGGAAAAATGTTCATGACGGAAAATGACGTCTTCACCCAAGGAATCAGAGGAAAAAAGAATTTTGTTTCTAGACCTCACTGTTCAAAAGTTATTAACATAAACATAAGTGCAACTTTGGACAGCTGGTGGCGCTAAAGGGATTGAGTTAGAGACTCCAAATTTGCTATGGACATAGATCAGACTCTCCTCTAACTGTGTGCCAAATTTCACAACTTTCCCGCAAGCGGTTCTATGGGCTGCCATAGACTTCAAGAGCGGAAGAAGAAGAAGAAACGGAAGAATAATAATAAAAAGAACGCCAACGGATACAATAGGTGCCTCCGCACCTTCGGTGCTTGGCCCCTAAAAAAAAAAGAACGCCAACAATAACAATAGGTGCCTCCGCACCTTCGGTGCTTGGCCCCTAATAAGCGTACGGAACGCCAACAATAACAATAGGTGCCTAAGCACCTTCGGTGCTTGGCCCCTAATAAAAAGAACGGCAACAGATACAATAGGTGCCTAAGCACCTTCGGTGCTTGGCCCCTAATAATTAAAAAACGGAACGCCAACGGATACAATAGGTGCCTACGCACCTTCGGTGCTTGGCCCCCTAATAATAATAATAATTAAAGCTGCAAGCAGCATTTACGGGGCCAGAAACTCTGCATGATGCCTCAGGTCATGCTTGTGATGACATGTACCAAGTTTGGTAAGAATACAATAAAGCGTTGTGGAGATATAACCTCAAGTCTGATTTCAAGCTTTTCGGCGAATTCATTTGTGCCGTTTTCGAGAATGGATGGATCTATCGAAAAGCTTTTAATAACATTTTGCAAGCACGGTCTGAAGATGATCTGTGTCAATTTTTGTGAAAATCGGAGTAACGCCCTAGGAGGAGTTCGAAAAAGAAGTTTTTTGGCAAAATTCAACATGGCGGACACACCATAAGTCAAAATCTAGCATGTTTGGTATCGTTGGACTCAGTAGGGATTCAGGAGTCTAAGGACATGACTCTTTTGAAAATAAGTTGACCAAACCCATAGTGATAAGTATTTGAATATTTGATTTTACCACTAGGTGGCGCTGGTCCGAAACTTCTCAGGCTCCTTTGGGGCATTGTGCTAATGAGCCATACCGAGTTTCGTAACGATACGCTAATGCGTTCATAAAATACAGCATTTTAGCACAAAATTCAAAATGGCCGACAACCAAAATGGCCGATATGGTAAAATTGGACATCATTCAACTCGGCATGATGCCCCAAATTTTATGATTTTTTGGACAAACCCATCAGAAGTTATAAGCAAAAAAAGCCCTTTTTTCGTATCTCTGGACCAGTAGGTGGCGCTGCTCCGAAACGCTGCATGTTGCCTCAGGTCATGCTTGTGATGACATGTACCAGGTTTAGTCTGAATATGATAAAGCATTGTAGAGATATAACCTTGAGACCAATTTGGGGTGCTCTACGTTAAATTTATTTGCATGTTTTTCAAGAACAGTTGCGTTAATCAAAAAGCTTTTAATAACTTTTTGTCTGCATGGTCTGAAGATGATCTGGTTCAATTTTCATGAACAGTAGGTGGCTGTTTCCACAACAGTAGGTGGCGCAGCGGCAAAACACTACATGATGCCTCAGGTCATGCTTGTGATGACATTTACCAAGTTTGGTAAATGAATACGATAAAGCGTTGCGGAGATATAGCCTTATGTCTATTTTTACAAGCACTATGTACAATTCGTTCGCGAGTTTTACGAAAATGGTTGGAGGAATCAACTTGAATTCCATAACTTTTTGTCGGCATGGTCTGAAGATGATCTGGTTCAATTTTCATGAAAATCAGAGTAACGGCCTAGGAGGAGTTTGAAAAAGTAGGTTTTTCAGAAAATTCGCTAGAGGGATTGAGTTAGAGACTCCAAATTTGCTATGGACAAAGGTCAGACTGTCCTCTAACTGTGTGCCAAATTTCACAACTTTCCCGCAAGCGGTTCTATGGGCTGCCATAGACTTCAAGAGCGGAAGAAGAAGAATAATAATAAATATAGCTGCAAGCAGCAATTACGGGGCCAAGCACAAAAACGGCACAAGAAGCCAGCCAACATGGCTGGGAGCATCAGATCAACAGCAGCAGTGAGCAATTAGAAAAAAAAAGTTATTCGCATTTTTGTCAATTTTGTAATAACTTTTGACCACAAGGTGGCGCTGGTCCGAAACTTCTCAGGCTCCTTCAGTGCATTGTCCTGATGACCCATACCAAATTTATGAATATTGGTCAAACCCATCAGAAGTTATAAGCAAAAATAGCTATTTTTCATATCTCCACTCCAGTAGGTGGCACTGCGCCGAAACACTCTATGATGCCTCAGGTCATGCTTGTGATGACACGTACCAAGTTTGATCTGAATATGATAAAGCATTGCAGAGATACAGCTTCAAGAGTCATTTTTGCATCATGCCTCAAATTCATTGCTCCGTTATACGAAAACGGTTTGACTTATCGACTTGAAATCCATAACTTTTTGTCGGCATGGTGTGAAGATGATACGGTTAGATTTTGGTCAAAATCGGAGCAACGGTCTAGGAGGAGTTCGAAAAAGTAGGTTTTTAAAGAAAAACAATATGGCGGACAGGAAGTTCAGCCAACTATGGCAAATTTGATATCTATGTTCTTGGCATGACCCAACGAATCAACTGAGACCAGTTTCATTACAATGAGTTAAAATAGTCAAAAGTTATTAGCATTTTTGTACATTTTGTTATAACTTTTTACCACAAGGTGGCGCTGTTCCGAAACTTCTTAGGCTCCTTCAGGACATTGTGCTGATGACCCATACCAAGTTTCATAATGATACGCTACTGCGTTCATAAAATACAGCATTTTAGCACAAAATTCAAAATGGCCGACAGCCAAAATGTCCGAAATGGGAAAATTGGATATTATTCGATTCGGCATGATGCCCCAAATCGAACAAGACCAAATTCATGATTTTTGGCCAAACCCATCAGAAGTTATAAGCAAAAACATAAATTTTCATATCTCCGCACCACTAGGAGGCGCTGCGCTGAAACGTTGCATGTTGCCTCAGGTCATGCTTGTGATGACAGGTACCAAGTTTGGTCTGAATACGATAAAGTGTTGCGGAGATACAGCCTTATATCTATTTTTACAAGCACTACGTACAATTCGTTCGCTTGTTTTACGAAAACTGTTTGAGTAATCAACTTGAATTCCATAACTTTTTGTCAGCATGGTCTGAAGATGATCTGGTTCAATTTTTGTGAAAATCGGAGTAACGGCCTAGGAGGAGTTCGAAAAAGTAGGTTTTTCAGAAAATTCAAAATGGCGGAAAAATTTTCATGACGGAAAATGACGTCATATGGTGCAGTCGAATCAGCTTGAACCAATGAATCAGAGGAAAAAAGAATTTTGTCTCTAGCCCTTATGGTTCAAAAGTTATTAGCATAAACATAAGTGCTACTTTGGACAGCTGGTGGCGCTAGAGGGATTGAGTTAGAGACTCCAAATTTGCTATGGACCAAGGTCATTCTGTCCTCTAACTGTGTGCCAAATTTCACAACTTTCCCGCAAGTGGTTCTATGGGCTGCCATAGACTTCAAGAGCGGAAGAAGAAGAAGAAGAAGAATAATAAATATAGCTGCAAGCAGCAATTACGGGGCCAAGCACAAAAACAGCACAAGAAGCCAGCCAACATGGCTGTGAGCATCAGACCAACAGCAGCAGTGAGCAATTAAAGACCTATTGAGATCATTCTAGACAAACGAGCTGAAAAATGATCAAAAATGAGGATTTACTGGTTTATCACTTTCGACCAATAGGTGGCGCTGTGTCCAAATTGTTGCGGTATGTTCAGAGTGAGGTGACAATGACACTTGCAAAGTTTGGTGTCAATATGTCAAAGCATTGCAGAGACACAGCGTCAAGAGTCGTTTTTGCATCATGCCTCAAATTCTTTGCTCCGCTATACGAAAACGGTTTGACTTATCGACTTGAAATCCATAACTTATTGTCAGCATCGTCTGAAGATGGTCTGATTCAATTTTGGTGAAAATCGGAGCAACGGTCTAGGAGGAGTTCGAAAAAGTAGGTTTTTAAAGAAAAACAATATGGCGGACAGAAAGTTCAGCTGACTATGGCAAATTTGATATCTATGTTCTCAGCATGACCCAAGGAATCTACTCTGACCAGTTCCATTACAATCGGTCAATATAGTCAAACGTTATTAGTATTTTTGTAAATTTTGTTATAACTTTTGACCACAAGGTGGCGCAGTGCTGAAACTTCTCAGGCTCCTTCAGGGTATTGTGCTGGGGACCCATACCGAGTTTCGTAACGATACGCTAATGCGTTCGTAAAATACAGCATTTTAGCACGAAATTCAAAATAGCCGACGGCCAAAATGTCCGATATGGGAAAATTGGATATCATTTGAGTCGGCATGATACCCCGAATCCAACAAGACCAAATTTATGATTTTTGGACAAACCCATCAGAAGTTATAAGCAAAAATATCCATTTGTCATATCTCCGCACCAGTAGGTGGCGCTGAGCCGAAACACTGCATGGTGCCTCAGGTCATGCTTGTGAAGACATGTACCAAGTTTGGTCTGAATATGATAAAGTGTTGCAGAGATACAGCCTTACTTCTATTTTCGCAAGCGCTACGTACAATTCGTTCGTGTGTTTTTCGAAAATGGTTTGAGCAATCGACTTGAATTCCATAACTTTTTGTCACCATGGTCTGAAGATGATCTGGTTCAATTTTCATGAAAATCGGACTAACGGCCTAGGAGGAGTTCGAAAAAGTAGGTTTTTCAGAAAATTCAAAATGGCGGAAAAATTTTCATGACGGAAAATGACGTCATATGATGCAATTGATTCGTCTTGACCCAAGGAATCATAGGAAAAAAGAATTTTGTTTCTAGCCCTTATGGTTCAAAAGTTATTAGCATAAACATAAGTGCAACTTTGAACAGCTGGTGGCGCTAGAGGGATTGAGTTAGAGACTCCAAATTTGCTATGGACAAAGGTCATTCTGTCCTCTAACTGTATGCCAAATTTCACAACTTTCCCGCAAGCGGTTCTATGGGCTGCCATAGACTTCAAGAGCGGAAGAAGAAGAATAATAATAAGCGTACGGAACGCCAACAATAACAATAGGTGCCTAAGCACCTTCGGTGCTTGGCCCCTAATAAGCGTACGGAACGCCAACAATAACAATAGGTGCCTAAGCACCTTCGGTGCTTGGCCCCTAATAAACAGAGCAATTCCAATAGGGTCCTCACACCATCGGTGCTCGGGCCCTAATAAACGGAGCAATTCCAATAGGGTCCTCACACTATCGGTGCTCGGGCCCTAATAATAATAATCCTAAAGAAAACAATAGGGCCTTCTGCCCTTTGGGCTTTGGCCCTAAAAAGAGAGAGAGAGTGAGAAAGACAACTGAATTTGAAAATTCTCTTTAATCAAGACCTTTATTCATATAGCTTTACACAATACAGATTGTTTCAAAACAGCTTTACAGTAAAAATAAGAAAATTATGCATTTCGGCTGTTCAGCTGAAGTCAGTTCAGTGTTGATTCGGGTCAGTTGTAAAGTTCATCAATTATTAAATTAGTTAATTTTATCTGTAAAGCAGTTCTGCAAAAAAATGATATCATCATCCAGTTCAGTTCCATTCTCATAAAACAGCATCAGTACAGTCAGATCAGTAATATTGTTGAATATTAATTGTCCAAACAAACATTGAAATTATTTGAATAATAGAAATTGATAATATGTTATGTGATTGCCAGGTTAAAGAGATGTGTTTTAGTCTAGATGTAAACTGACAGAGGTTGTCTGCTTCCCAAACAAGGCTAGGAAGACAATTCCAGATTTTGGGTGCTAAATAGGAAAATAATCTACCGCCTGTAATTGATTTTGATATTCTAGGTATTATCAACTGGTCAGAATTTTGAGATTGCAATAGACATGAAGGACTATAATGCGTTAAGAGCTCACTCAAGTACTGAGGAGCTGAGCCATTTAGTGCTTAAGAAGTAATTAGCAAGATTTAAAAATGTATGCGATGTTTAATAGGGAGCCAGTGCAGTGTTGATAGAACCTGGCTAATATGATCATACTTCCCGGGTCTAGTAATGCGGCATTCACACAGGGCATTGGCGTTAACACTTCTCATTTACTTTGAATGGGTGACATCATGCATTGCCGAACTGAATTGTGAGTTCCATCGCGTTGCTTCACTCTCGTTGCGCATGGCAGAATTTAAAGATTTCTCAATTTTTCAAGCGCCAATGCAGGTGTCAGCTAATCAGATCACAGACCCTAGCCAATTGCGTTCATGCAACATGCAAAAGTAATGTGATTGGTTATTGTACTATGATGGTCACGTCAGCTCAAGCTTCAGACTTGATGTCGACGCCCCGTATGAATGCAGCGTAAGAACTCTAGCTGATGCATTTTGGACCAGCTGGAGTTTGTTTATTAAGCATGCAGGGCAACCACCCATTAGAGCATTTCAATAATCTAGCCTTGAGGTCATGAACGCATGAACTAACTTTTCTGCATTTGTCACTGAGAGAATATGTCGTAATTAAGATATATTTTTAAGATGGAAAAATGCGGTTTTACAAATGCTAGAAATATGGCTTTCAAATGAAAGATTGGTATCAAAGAGCACACCCAGGATCCTAACTGACGACAAAGACTTAACAGAGCAGCCATCAAGTGTTAGCATTCTAGGTTATTACATGCAGAGTTTTTTTGTCCCATAATTAGAATCTTTATTTTTCAGAATAAAGTAGTAGGAAATTACTAGACATTACACATTCCATTATACATTCCATTAATTTTGTGAATTGGTATGTTTTGTCAGGGCATGAAGAAATACAGAGCTGAGTATCATCAGCATAACAGTGAAAACTAACTCCATGCTAACTAATGATATCTCCCAAGGGTAGCATGTACAGGATGAAAAGCAACAGTCCTAGTGCTGAGCCTTGCAGTACTCCATACTGAACTTGTGATCGATATGACACTTCTTCATTTACTGTTACAAACTGGTAATGGTCAGATAAGTAGGATTTTAACCATGCCAATGCAATTCCACTAATGCCAATGTAGTAGCATGGCCCCTTTAAGAATGGTGCGTTCAAGTGTGGTGGGTTGGTACATCAGGTAATCATGTAACTATATAAGCACAGGTGAGATCTGTTTCTTCGTGGTATTGCACTGATGTGAGCGGTTTGTGGGGTCGTGCATCTTTACTGCTATAGAATGGTATGTCTGTCATTTTTACAGTTTTCTTAAACAAAAGAATTTATAAATTTAGAATAGGGGTGTTTGTGGGGAAATTACTCCATTCGTATTTGAATTAATGTGATTGTTTCCTGTAATTTTAGATTAGTCGTGAGTATCTAGGCATCTAATGAGTATGTAAGTGTCATGTGCATGAAAGGTAAATTTTCTTTTGCCTTTATATGTATATTTTAAAATGTTTAAGGGGAGAAAAGCGGGGAGGGAGAAGTAGAAGAGACATGTTTGTTTGTTGTTTTGCAAAAGTTGCCAGCTGCTGCTTTGCTGTGGCTTATATACCCGTTCCAGTTTCGGGACGTTGAAGTGTTGTTTGCGCACTGTTGCTGTGAACGCCTTCAGTCCGCTATTGTTTGTACATTGCTTGCCTTGGAGACGTAAGACTGTTGCCGTTGGTTCCGCTGCCACCTGGTGGTCGTTTGAGCCTGTCCATCGTTCATTTGTGTTGTTTGTCTTCTGTGTGTGTCTTGTTAAATTCTGTGTGCGTGTGAGTGAGCATGTGCGTGTGTGTGTGGGTGTATTCGAGCTGGATTGAAGGTTGGTTTTTTTCGTTGTATTTATATATTTTTTTTTGTTGAAAAAATATTTGTAGTATTTGGTTTCATTGTAAGCTGATTTGGGTATTATTTCTTTGCCTTTACAGTGATATCGACAATTTATGGTTTATCATGACAATTTATGGTTTATTTGGGGTGTTTTTTTCCACTTTTGATTTTGTTTTTTTTGTGTATTATGTTGTGTTGTTTTGAAGTGGTTAATATATAAATTGTTTTGTTTGTTTGGATGATTTGGAGTGTTTAAATGTGTGTTTTTTTTTTTTTTTTTTTTTTTCACTCTTGGTTCATGACTTGAGCTGTAGGAAATGTTTGTAAAGCGATAACATCAAAGAAAGTATCCGCTTCCAGTTATTCTCTTTTTTTTTTTTTGTTTTTTTTTTTTTTTGCATTGTTTAACGGTACTATTGTTATTAACATTTTGGGTATGAAGGTGGCCTGTTCATTTTGTCTGACTAGACCAAGGCCATTGGGCTGGTTGTAGCATTGATGCACGTTGCAAGTAATTAAGGACTCTTTTTGGGGACCCTATAAATATGGTATTTTGGCCACCTTTGCTGCTAATGTCATTAAATGTTAGCTTGGTTTAAGCCAAGGGGTTGACCCTTAAGCATAAATTGTTGTTTTATGAATGTTGAGCTCAATGTTTTAATAGTGACTTGCTAATAAACTTGTGATCTTGTGGCATTGTTTCTGCTTGTCCTTTTCATTTAGTTGAAAGCCTGCTATCGGGAGGAAAATTTGGGGTTCTTTTACTAGGAGTATAGTCTGTTTAGGTTCCGATCACACCAACATAATTTTTGAATCTATTCAAAAGATTGTTGTGGTCTATCTATAGTATCAAATGCAGAACTAAGTTCCAGTAACACTAATAGATAGATACAACCATGATCAGATGATAAGAGCAAATCATTTGTAACTCTAATGACTGCTCTGCTCAGTATTATGATACAGTCTAAATCTTGACTGGAAATCCTTGTGGATACTGCCTTTTCTAGTATTTTCGACAGAAAAGGTAGATTCAAGATCAGTCTGTAACTGTAATGAGGGGTCAACAGAGTGGAGATCCATTTGCAGCTTTTATTAAAAGCAAACACAACAAGGCAAAGGCAAGGCAGAATTGTAAACAGGAACAGGCTGAGGTCGGGGCAGGCAAACAGAGTTCAATAGACAGACAGACATCAGGGCAGGCAGCAAACATACACAGTCCAAAAACAGGCAAGTGTCAGGGCAGGCAGCAGAGAATAACACAGGGGTAAACAGTCAAATTGGTAACAAGAATAACAATCCACAATAATGCTCAGAAATTATCACCGGGGCAAATCAAGACTTCACGGTGTGCATGTGTGTGCTGCTTATAAAGCATGTGAGTGTGATGTGGTGCAGGTGTGCGTGCAATCAGTCCCAGGGATGAGGGACTCTGGGAAATGTAGTCCGAATAGTAAAGAGTCAATATTTAGGTGAGGGCTCCCTCCGGTGGTGCGAGGGAGGAAGTGCGGGAGCCTCACTTGGAACAGAAGGCCACGGGCTTGAGGGCCATGGGTACCAAAGGCAAGGGGTAGTAAAATTTCAGTTATATCACTGAGGCCACGATAATCAATGCAGAATCTGAGACTGTCATCCTTCTTTTTCATGAATAAGAACCCGGATGCGGCTGGTGAAGTGGAGGGTCGAATGAAACCTTTGGCTAGCTCCTCCTCGATGTATTTATTCATAGCAGCAGACTCAGGTTGTAACAATGGGAAGATTCTGCCCTTGGGAGGAGTGGTACCAGGTAACAGGTCGATAGCGCAGTCACTGGGATGGTGAGAAGGTAATTCTGCGGCTTTACTCTTGCTGAAGGCGATTGCTAAATTGGTGTATTCTACAGGGATGTTGGGGTCATCAAGGCTGAGTTTGTGGAGAGAGATGGATTGAACTGGTAATGGGGTGACTTGACTCAAGCAGAGTTCGTGACAAGCTGGATCCCACTGAACAATTTGCCCCTCCTTCCAGGAGATGTGTGGGTTATGTCTTCTGAGCCATGGGAGACAGAGAATGACTGGATTGTGAGGTGAATGAATGACGTAGAACCCGATCTGTTCGTGATGTAAGACACCGACTTGCATGTGGATTTCCTCTGTGATGTGCGCCACTTGTTGTGGTTTCTTCTTTTTATAAAAACAAAACGCTTCTCAAAATCTTTGATTCAGAATACACGCTTTATTACAAGCGGAGCCTGTTACATCTGCAGAGAAACACAGCTGTCTGCCCACCCTTTTGGGCTCATATTTATACTATGTGATATGATCTGGGGCCAAGTTATTTGACCATATTTTTCTCTTTCTTCAAACTAAAAATAGAATCTTAAATTCACATTCACACACGCTTTGTGATTCAAATTTCTGTAAGCACAGCAAACCCTATTTAGAATCAGGCCTACATGTTTTCCAGGCCTACATGAAGGCCTACTTCTGACATGCATATGATTTTAATTGTAAAGTACCACACATTGTATCATGCTATATTATACTCTATTTTTTCACACCAAAAACTTCTTCATTTCCCCCCAATGAGGCTAAAAGCCTCATTTTACTATTCTTTTCCCAGAGGGTAGTTTCAAAATCCAGCATTCTTAGTTATGCTACCTAGTGACTTAATTAAGTCATTCAGTTTCACTACCAATAACTAGATTATGTTACCATCCTCTGGCGAAGCCATAGAACCAAACATCTCTCCCCAGTTTTTTTTCTTCAGATGTTCTTTGTTTTTCAGTTTTTATTTTCTGAAGAGAGTAAAAGATTTCTATGCTTCCTACTCTACTTTCACATCAACCCATGTAATAAGCGTGAGCGTGTATTTTGTTCAGCCTTGCTTGTGATTGTTACAGTCATATATGAAATATCAATCAACACTCCATGCATTAAACTATTAAAAATTCTTGAAAGGTGACGTCTTCTTCAACCCAGATACTTTGCGTATCGTAGAGGGCTGCTCTTGGGGAGAGGTTAGGCTAGCACATACACCCAAGGCGTTGCTCATCAATCATCCTCTACATCCTCATTTGAGGTACTTGATTCAGCATCTAATGCTTGTAAAATCCACTTTGGTTTGTCAGTCCAGTCCTGATAAAAGATACCTTGATTGCCCTCTAAAAGTATTTTACCATCTTGAGGTTTTTGCATTTCCATGTGTTTAGTTGTAGCTTGGACAACTAATGATCGTAATATAGGAAGTATACAACAAAACAATATCCTCCCTATTGAAACAGCAACTCCTAAAAATATTCCTAATTTAGCAAACCATGCTCCTAATGCTCCAAATTTCAAATCTAACCAATCCCATACTTTTTTCATCTCTTCCAGCATTTTCTGCAACTTCTGCTCTTAAACTTCTTATTTTAAGCATAGCTTCACTAAACTTTCCTCCTGGTGCAGTATTATTTGGTATAAAAGTGCAACACTGATCTCCAAACATAATGCAAACACCACCTTTGTCTACCAATAACCAATTAAGAGCTTGTCTATTTTGCCATGTCATTTTACTTGTTTCATGTAATTGTTCTCCTAATGCAGTTAAAGCATCATCAGTATAATTAATAAATCTTTGCTGATTATAATAAATATAATTAATCCATTCAGTATTTTTATTTTGTGAAACCCATATAAATATTGATTCAAATCCTGATTTAATTTCATTTCTTGCTTTATATTTTTCAGGTATGCCTCTAGGTTGACCAATTAAATCTATTGTTACTCTAGGGTCTGGTTCGTAAGCTCTTTTAGTTCTATTTTTATCTTCTACTTCAGTGTTATCAGGGTCCCATTGTGCCATTGTAATTTCCTGTATTAGTCGTACTCTAGCACAGATTCCTTTCCATTTCAGTGGTAAAGATGCTAAAAGTCTTCCTTTTCCACAAGCCCAAAAGAAATCCGCTACTATATTTGTTTGATCCTCATATACTTTTATTGAAGGTAATGCTATAGTTTGATCTTTACATTCTTCTTCATTTGGATTTATTTCTTTACCGTTCCTAATACCTAATGCTTGAAGTGGTGGGGCTCTACCAGGAGTATGTGACTGCCAAGCATTTTCTCTATCTAAATTCCAAATAGTAGTGCATTTTCCTTTAAATTTTCCTAAATTAAGATTTCCTTCTGATTTGTTAAAGCATTCAAATTCTTGACTATAATCTATTTTATACCATTTTGGGATTTCTACTTTTCCTTCTCTTAATTTAATATTTGCATTTACATCCCAATATCTACACCAATCTCCCCAATGTGGTCTACTAAAATGATTCTGATGTACAGAATTTCCTATAAAGCCTAAGCATTCAGCTGAACAGTAAGGTCTAATAGAGGCACTTGCATGGCAAAAGTTTCTATTGAATGTAGCGCATTTTTGATAATCATGTGGATTTGGAACTACTATTACCTTATTTAACGGTGATTTAGAGCATAACAAACAATTATCCATTCCTAGTTCTCTTGCAGTAAATGTTGCCCATTTATACCATTCATTATTTTGTGCTGTTTCCCAAAAAATATCTTCATTACTATAATCATCAATTTGTTCATCTTTAACATTTCTACATTGCTTTGATATTTTTTGCTCATTAACCGATTCTTTTTCTATTGGGGTTGTTATTGAGTTGTTGTTAGGACTGTTTGAGGGCTGAGAAGTCAATAACTGGGAAATCTGAGTGGTGTTGATACCCGTAGCTTGAGCTTGAGCTTGTATCGTCAGATGCAATAAGCATATGATGATAGTCAGATGCATTAGTGGACGTATTACTCTCACTTTGTTGGTTTTCTCCACTTTGCTCAGCTCCCTGCTCATCTTGCTCTGAATTTTCAGCACTCTCCATCCTTTCATTTTGTGTCTCTGATCTTTCTGTATCACCTGTTTCACTTTGCTCTTCTCTTCCCTTCCTTTCTTTGGGAACTCTTGTGCAGTGATTTAGATGATACCAGGAAGTTTTTCCTTCCACTTTAACCGCTGTTGGAGTCGCTACCACCACTGTGTATGGACCCTCTCTCCTAGGTTCATTCCACTTTCTCCTGAAAACTCTCAAGTATACCTGGTCCCCTGGAACAACTGGACATGAAGTCTCTGTCTCTTCACTAGGCTGCTTTCTCGTTTCCTGTAAATATATAGCTTTATGTATGGCAGTTAGTTTCTTCATATAAGCTCTTAGTTAGGGCCCAAGCGAAAATTCACACAGGGCCCTCTTGTTCTTCTAAGGATTATTATTATTAGGGCCCAAGCGAAAATTCGCGCAGGGCCCTCTTGTTCTTCTAAGGATTATTATTATTTTTTTTTTTTTTTTTTTTTTTTTTTTTTCCGTCTTCCGGGGCTTTTTGGGGGCCTTAACATGCTCAAAAACTCTTGAAAATTGGCACACACATTGGAATCCGCGGCCATTAGGACGCCGGAGAGGCTGGTACCCGGGCGTGGCAGGGGGGCTCGACAGCGCCCCCTTGAAAAAAGTCTGAAAATTTGGTCCATATATTAAACACGCTTGCACGTATTAGTATGAAACTCAGTACACATATAGACCTCATCGGGCCGAACAACTTTCGTGCTCTAAGTTAAACACCACGCCAACAGGAAGTCAGCTATTAAGGGTTGTTTGAAAAACGCATGCTCTGGAATTTGATATACTCCTCCTAGACGATTAATCCGATCGCCACCAAACTCGGTCAGCATGAAGTCAAGACACTGATGATTAAAAATTGCCAGGGGATTTTTGATATCTCGAACGGTTTGGCCGTGGCGAGGCAACGAATTTATGGCGAGAAAAAGGAAACAGGAAATGTGTTATAACGTCTGCATACATATATTGATCTTTATGAAACTTCACGAGTGTGTTCGTTATAGGAGTCTGATCACATGGATGTGACTATTGTGAGTCAAAGTTATAGCGCCACCAACTGGCAGCAGGAAGTGTATCACTTTTTGAAATGTTTTGAGATCACCCTCTTATTTTTACCTGATTTGCTTCAAACTTCATCAGTGTAATGTCAATACACAGCAGATGTAGACCTATGACAGGATTTTTGATATTTGAAATATTGTTGCCATGGCAACAGGTCAAACTGTAATAATATTCTTGAGTGTTTTTGAGGCTCTTAACATGCTTCAAATTGCATGAAACTCGACACACACATCAATATTGTCAACCAGTAGACATGGACAAAGCCATAGAAATGGGCGTGGTGGAGGGGCTCAGTAGCGCCACCTTTTGACAAAAGTGGGGGGGTTAGTTTTTCCTACAATCACCAAACTCGGTACACATATTGTTCTCATCAAGCCGGACAATTTTCTAATTTACATTCATTAGCTCCGACCAACAGGAAGTCAGCTATTTTGGTTTGAATGTTAATTTTTTGAAAAAACAGGCTATGAATTTTATACTACTGCTCCTACAGGGTTTATCCAATTTACACCAAACTTTTTTTAACTTGTTGCTAACACATTGAAGTTGTTTAATTGCAAACGGATTTTGGATATCTCAAACGGTTTGGCCGTGGCGAGGCAACGAATTTATGGCAAGAAAAGGGAAACAAAGTGTTATAACTTCTGCATACATTAATTGATTTTGATGAAACTTCGGCTTAGTCTTCGTTGTACAAGGCTGATCACATGGATGTGACTATTGTGATTCAAAGTAATAGCGCCACCAACTGGAAGCAGAAAATGTGTCACTTTCAGCATACATTGAGATCACCCTCTTATTTTTACCTGATTTGCTTCAAAATTCATCAGAATAATGTTAAAAACTTGGCACATGTAATCCTTTGAAAATGGGCAGGGAGGAGGGGCTCTATAGTGGCACCTTGTAGTGCAGTAAATGTGGAGTGAATTTGACATAGTCCTTTGATGTTTAACCGTTTTAAGTGCCTATTGCCCGCTGTGCACAGTTGCCCTGAAGCCACCGGGGTGGCGGTGCCACCGGGCTTGGGCCCGCCATCGCTGCTCGCAGCTATATTTATTATTTATTTATTTATTTTTTTCGTCTTCCGGGGCTTTTTGGGGGCCTTAACATGCTCAAAAACTCTTGAAAATTGGCACACACATTGGAATCCGCGGCCATTAGGACGCCGCAGAGGCTGGTACCCGGGCGTGGCAGGGGGGCTCGACAGCGCCCCCTTGAAAAAAATCTGAAAATTTGGTCCATATATTAAACACGCTTGCACGTATTAGTATGAAACTCGGTACACATATAGACCTCATCGGGCCGAACAACTTTCGTGCTCTAAGTTAAACGCCACGCCAACAGGAAGTCAGCTATTAAGGGTTGTTTGAAAAACGCATGCTCTGGAATTTGATATACTCCTCCTAAGACGATTAATCCGATCGCCACCAAACTCGGTCAGCATGAAGTCAAGACACTGATGATTAAAAATTGCCAGGGGATTTTTGATATCTCGAACGGTTTGGCCGTGGCGAGGCAACGAATTTATGGCGAGAAAAAGGAAACAGGAAATGTGTTATAACGTCTGCATACATATATTGATCTTTATGAAACTTCACGAGTGTGTTGGTTGTAGTAGTCTGATCACATGGATATGACTATTGTGAGTCAAAGTTATAGCGCCACCAACTGGCAGCAGGAAGTGTATCACTTTTTGAAATGCTTTGAGATCACCCTCTTATTTTTACCTGATTTGCTTCAAACTTCATCAGTGTAATGTCAATACACAGCAGATGTAGACCTATGACAGGATTTTTGATATTTGTAATATTGTTGCCATGGCAACAGGTCAAACTGTAATAATATTCTTGAGTGTTTTTGAGGCTCTTAACATGCTTCAAATTGCATGAAACTCGACACACACATCAATATTGTCAACCAGTAGACATGGACAAAGCCATAGAAATGGGCGTGGTGGAGGGGCTCAGTAGCGCCACCTTTTGACAAAAGTGGGGGGTTAGTTTTTCCTAGAGTCACCAAACTCGGTACACATATTGTTCTCATCAAGCCAGACAATTTTCTAATTTACATTCATTAGCTCCGACCAACAGGAAGTCGCTTATTTTTGTTTGAATGTTAATTTTTTGAAAAAACAGGCTATGAATTTTATACCACTACTCCTACAGGGTTTATCCAATTTACACCAAGCTTTTTTTAACTTGTTGCAAACACATTGAAGTTGTTTAATTGCAAACGGATTTTGGATATCTCAAACGGTTTGGCCGTGGCGAGGCAACGAATTTATGGCAAGAAAAGGGAAACAAAGTGTTATAACTTCTGCATACATTAATTGATTTTGATGAAACTTCGGCTTAGTCTTCGTTGTACAAGGCTGATCACATGGATGTGACTATTGTGATTCAAAGTCATAGCGCCACCAACTGGAAGCAGAAAATGTGTCACTTTCAGCATACATTGAGATCACCCTCTTATTTTTACCTGATTTGCTTCAAAATTCATCAGAATAATGATAAAACTTGGCACATGTAATCCTTTGAAAATGGGCAGGGAGGAGGGGCTCTATAGCGGCACCTTGTAGTGCAGTAAATGTGGAGTGAATTTGACATAGTCCTTTGATGTTTAACCGTTTTAAGTGCCTATTGCCCGCTGTGCACAGTTGCCCTGAAGCCACCGGGGTGGCGGTGCCACCGGGCTTGGGCCCGCCATCGCTGCTCGCAGCTATATTTCCATTTGTAATTGTTCTAACGGGGGTCCTTTATAAGGACCTCTGCAATATGGCACAGGCATGGGTCGACCCGTAAGCATTTCATGCGGTGTTAGATGTGTAATCCTGTTAGTTTGCATGCGATAACTCATTAGTGCCAGTGGCAAAGCATCAACCCAGTTGAGTTTCGTGCTTGCACATATTTTATTAAGTTTAGCCTTAAGAATACCATTGCATTTTTCACAAATTCCTTGAGATTCTGGGTGGTACACTGCTCCTAACCTCTGTTTTATTCTTAAATGCTGTAGTACTTGTTTAACAGTTTTTTGAATAAATGCAGAACCATTGTCTGAACTTATTTCTGATGGTATTCCAAATCTAGGTATTACTTCTCTTGTCAAAAATTGTATTACTGTTCCTGCTCCCTCATCCGCTGAAGGCACTGCTTCCACCCATCTGCTGAACCTGTCTATTATAACAAGCATATATTTCTTTCCTTGTACACGCTTTATCATATCCACATAATCCATGACCAAATGTTTAAATGGTCCTTCTGGCACTGGAATATGACCTATTGGTGTTGCTATTCCTTTTCTTACATTGTATTTGGCACAAACTTCACATGTAGACAAAAAGTTTTCTACTGTTGCATATAAATATGGGGACCAATATCCCTGCTTTTTAATTTTCCTTATCACTTCCCCCCTCGCGCAATGGTCAAAACCATGCGCATCAGGAATAAGAATATTTAAAAGTGCAGTTGGTGCAACAATTTGTCCTTCATGTGAACGCCAAATATCTTTTGCATCTTTTGTTGCCCCTCTTTGATGCCACATAGATTGCTCATATGGACCTGCTTGTTGTTGAATTCGAACAATATCATCTATTTGTAATTGTGGTTCAATTAACACTACTGGAGATAATATTGCAACCTGACACCCAGAGGCCTTCTTTGCTTCAAAATCCACTATATTATTTCCTTTTATTATATACGAATTCCCTTTCTTGTGTGCTTGGCATTTAATTACTGCTAATTGTTTTGGAAGCATTATAGCAGAAATTAATTTAACTATTTGTTCAGCATGTTGAATGGGAGTACCATCACTCTTTTTGAAACCTCTTTGTTTCCAAACTGCTCCAAACAGATGACAAACTCCATGAGCATATGCTGAATCTGTAAAAATATTTGCTATTTGTCCCTTTGCTAGTTGACAAGCAACTGTGAGAGCTTTTAATTCTGCTAATTGGGCAAAACAAGGCTGTGCACAGTGTTGGGATATTACTGGTACAAATTCATCCATGTCTTTTCTTACCACTGCATATCCTGCATGGTTTCCTAGATGATCTTTAAAACTTGAACCATCCACAAAATAAACAACTTCAGCTTCAGTGATTGGTGTAGATTCAAGATCTGGTCGTAATCTCGTGAAAGCCAATGAATTAGCTACACAATCATGTGGTTCTCCTTCAAAGCCCAAAGGAATTAATTCAGCTGGGTTAACTGTATCACATCGCTTAATGGTAACATCTGGGTATGTAAGTAATGATGAATATGCAAGAATACGAGCTTGAGTTAGAACAAATTTTCCTTGTTCTATCAATTCCACAATTTTATGATGAGCATAAATAGTTACTGGATATCCCATGGTTATTGTAGATGCTTTCTCATAGGCATAATATACTGCTGCTAAACCTTGATAACACGGGGGGTATCCTTGTGCTACTTGGTCCAGCTTGGTGCTATAATAAGCTATGGGCTGTTTTTTTCCTGCCACTACAAGTGTCTTGCATCAGAACAGCTGAAGCATAGCCATCAACCCTGTTTGCCACATATAAATGGAATTCCTTATCATATTCAGGATTTCCTAAAGCAGGTGCTCTTTGTAATTCTTTTTTGATAGATTCAAATGCTATTAATGCATCTGTAGTCCATTTTAATGAATTACTTAATTCTTGCACTCCTGCCTGTTTCATTATTTCTCTTAATGGAGCAGTCTTTATAGCATAGTCCTCAATCCATTCAGCACTGAAACCAGTCTTTCCTAAAAAGGTCATCATTTGTTTCACAGTTTGTGGTAATGGAGCTTTACTTATACCTTCTAATTGAGCTGGTGCTATTGCTCTTGTACCATATGAAATTAATCTCCCTAAATATTCAACTTGTGGCTGACAATATTGTAGTTTAGCTTTAGATACCTTGTGACCTCCCTGTGCTAATTTTGTAAGTACTTTGATAGAATCTTTATGACATTGTTCCCTTGTTGTTGAACAAATCATTAAATCATCTACATACTGTAACAAAGTACTGTCTATTATTAGATCTTCCAAGTCAGTCTTAAGAACCTGATTAAATATATGAGGTGAATGTTTAAATCCCTGTGGCATTCGAGTATAGGTATATTGCTTTCCAGCATATGTAAATGCAAATAAATATCTGCTGTCTTCCGCTACAGGGATACTGAAATAGGCATTACACAAATCAATTACAGTGAAATATTTAGCATCTGGAGGAATATTTGTCAATAATGTATGTGGATTTGGTACAACAGCTGGCCAATCTTCTGTTATTTCATTTATTGCTCGTAAATCATGTACAAGACGCCATTTAGTTTTATCCGCTTTAATTACCGGAAAAATTTAAGTATTGCAATAACTATTTGTTTCTACTAACACTCCTGCTTTTACTAGTCCTTCAATAATATCTTTTATTCCTTCTTCTGCTTCAGGTTTTAGTGGATACTGTAATTTTCTCGGTAACCTTACTCCTGGTTTAAGTTGTATTTTTATTGTACTAGCTGATTTCACTAATCCTACATCTGTTGCATACCGAGACCATAATTCAGTTGGAACTTGTTGTTCTAGCTCCTTAATTAGATCATTTTCAACAATTTCCATTGATTCAGATGTTATCATTTGTGCTCAAATTTGGTGTTAATAACTATTTCCTGAGGCATACCAATTAAGTCAGTTGTACACAAAATTTTAATAAAATTCTTATCAGCAGAATGAAAAATCAATGGATTTATTGTTGATTTCCACTGGCATTGTTCAGCTATTTTCATCATTGGACCTAAATGTTTTGCTTCAAAATTTTTTCCTACATATAAGGAGACATGTGGAACAGAATTGGGCACATTGAACCATTTTTTTGTAAATTCATTTTCAACTATACCCATTGCTGCTCCCTGTTCCCTGAGATACTTCACTCGTACTGCGTATGGGGAAAGGTCTCCTTTTTCCCTGTTACTGAAGCCTTTTTCAATAACGCAGTGTAACTGCATCGTCATTGGTTCACTCATAGACAAGTTGTTGAACCAATGATGGCGCAGCATAGCTGCGCGGCCTATGGCGACAAAGCCCGCGAATATTCCCGCCGAAATGGGCGGGGTAGCTATATAAGCAGGCGCGTCGCCATAGGATTTCAGTTCTCTCTCCTTCAGCGACGACTTCATATCGCTCTTCGCTGATCTCCGGCTGAAGCCTTCGCCGCCTGGAAGAAGCTCGGCTGGGAGAAGTTCTCGCCGCCGTCGAAGAGGCACCCGCAGCGGACTGAGCTGAGACCGTCGAACGAAAACAGCGCCGGCGCCCTCGCAGACTGCCGCCTCGAGCGCCGCTCTTGAGCTGCCCGCTTCCGGCCACCTCTCAGCGCGTCTCCTGCTGCCATCCGGCGCCGTATTAAGAGCTTCTCTTTCTAAAAGAGCTTTCCCAGCGTCTCTCGCCGCTCTAAAAGAGCTACAATCGCCGTTTTCACGGCGGCGGCGTTGCCTCAATGCCGCGCCACAGCTGTGGCACATGCAGAGCCTCGCTCTGCGGATCTTCGCTCTCTAGCAGCTGTTCACCGCGCCACCCTTGTGCCGTCTTCAGCATCTGAGAGCTTTCAGCTCATCCCCTGCCGTCTTCCGTCAGGTGAGTACAGAGCTTATTTTTCTACTTCTCGCTGGCGTTTGCTTCAAACGCCGTTTCTCCGAACGCGTCTTTTGCCGGGTCCTCCCCCGCAAACCGCGTTCGTTGGGGATGCGTGCTCTCACTCGGGAGCGCGAGAGCGAGCTCTCACTCTCGGCTGAATTTGACATGATGCTCTCCCCTGACTTAGGCGAGACTCATGATACATTTTCTATCTGAGTGTGTGTGTATTTCTTATCTCAATGCGCGTCGTTCGCCGGTCCCTCCCCCGCGAGCCGCATTAGTTCAGAAATATGACATGACTTTCTTCCCTAGCTTGGGTGAGAAACATGTTTATATGCTTAATTTAATGGAGTATATTTCTGCTGTTTTCACTGAGTCTTCTCTACGCGTTGTTCGCCGGTTCTGCCCGCGAGCCGCGTTTATTGAGAAATATAACCTGTCGCTCTCCCCCCTCTTGGGTGACACCCATGTTATATGCATTCAGTTTATATAGCAGATTTTTGCAGAAGTTATCTGAATCTCTCAGCTGAATTTGACATGATGCTCTCCCCTGACTTAGGCGAGACTCATGATGCATTTTCTATTTTGTGTGTATTTTGCCTTATCTCTATGCGCGTTGCTCGCCGGTTCCGCCCCGCAAGCCGCGTCGATTGAGTAATATGACGTGACGTGCTCCCCCGACTCGGGCGAGAAACATGTTTTAATACACCATTAATGGAGCAGATTTTGCTGTTTGCGCTGAGTTTCTCTATGCGTTGCTTGCCGGTTCCGCCCCGCAAGCCGCATTTATTGAGAAATATAACATGTCGCTCTCCCCCTGTCTCGGGCGAGACATATGTTATATATATATATATATTTCAGTTTATAGTGTATTTCTGCCGAGTTTGCTGAATTTCTCAGCGCGTTGCTTGCCGGTTCTGCCCTGCAAACCGCGTTCTTTGAGAAATATAACGACACTTTCACCCGTCTCAGGTGAGACCTATGTTGTTTATATATTCAGTATATCAGTCGATGTAGCATATTTATTCCAGTCTCTCTGTGTGTCTTTTGCCGGCCCTGCCCCTGCAAGCCACGTTCATGAGGATGTATGCGCTCACTGAAAGCGAGCTCAATGCTCATTTGTGCTTGGTGGAACTAACATGCTCATTATGCTGGACCTCTGTTCATGTGACTTGCTGGCTCTGCCCTGCAAGCCATGTTCATTGAGGAAGAGCGGTCTCACTTCCGACACCGCTCGGCTGAATATATCTTGATGCTCTCCCTTGACTCAGGTGGACACATGATGTATATTTTTTCCAAGAAGCATATATCTGTTTGCTGAGTTTTTCAGCGTGTCGTTTGCCGGTTTCACCCCGCAAACCACGTTTATGAAGATGCGTGAGCATTTCTAAAAACTAGCCGGTGTGCAGGCCCCATCCCAGCGGCCCGCCACCCGGCGCCATTCAACCCCTTGTCACGCCGGGCCTGGCAGGCCATCCCCGGAGTATCATGTGGGTTCTGGGGATAATATCTCAAGGCTACTCGCTCCAGTTTGCTCGCAGACCCCGATTTTTGGCGGGGTGCTTCCCACTTCAGTAAACACGGACGACGCTCACGTCCTCCGAGCCGAAGTGAAGGGGCCTATAGAAATGGTCTCTCCCTCAGAGAGTGATTACAGCCATTACTTCCTCATTCCCTTGAGTGATGGTGGTCTCAGACCCATCAAGATTAGACCTCAGACTCCTGAACTTTTCCCTCATGCGACGGAAGTTCAAGAGGTTAACGCTGAAGCAGATCCTTGCGCAGGTTTGCCCCGGGGACTGGTTCTGCTTGCTGGACCTAAAAGATGCATACTTTCACATCCAGATAGCCCCCATCACAGGTGATTCTTGAGATTCGCATTTGAGGGTGTGGCTTACCAATATACGGTCCTTCCATTCGGGCTGTCCCTAGCTCCTCGCACTTTTATCAAGTGCATGAACGCGGCGCTTTCCCCACGGAGACAGTTGGGAATCCGGGTTCTCAATTATCTCAATGACTGGCTTATCCTAGCCCAGCCACGAGCCGAGCTGGAGCATCACAGATCTGTGCTACTCGGCCACATGGAGTGCCTGGGTCTCAGGGTCAACTTTGCCAAGAGCTCACTGCTCCCCAGCCAGTGTGTAATGTTCCTGGGTGCAGTCTTTGACTCAGCCCTTATGACGGCTGTAGTATCGCCAGAGCGCGCTCTGGCCATTCAGCAGCTCGTGGCGTTGGTCAGGAACAGAGCCTATCTTCCTCTGAAGTATTTCCAGAGGATGCTAGGGCTGATGGCTTCCGCCTTCCCAGTTCTGCAGCTCGGCCTTCTTCGGATGCGGCCTCTGCAATACTGGTTGAAGTCCCGGGTCCCTCCTCACGCCTGGCGGCACGGCCGCCTGCGTCTCTGGGTCAATCAGGCCTGTTTGACAGCTCTGAAACCCTGGATGAACCCTGTATGGTTCAGTCAAGGTGTACCCCTACAGGCGGTGTCCAGAAGGACGGTGCTCTCAACAGATGCATCCAACACAGGTTGGGGTGCTCTTTGAAAGGGCAGACCGGCCTTCGGCTCGTGGTCTCACGAAGAAAGCCATCTGCACATCAACTGCCTCGAGATGTTGGCAGTGATTCGAGCCCTTCACGCGTTTAGGCACACCTGACGGGATGCCACGTCTTAAGTCCAGTCAGACAGCATGACAGTGGTGTCATACATAAATCACTGGGGGGGTCTTTCGTCCAGCCGCTTATGCGCTCTGGCGAAGCATCTTCTGGAATGGGCATTACCGAGGTTTGTCACTCAGAGTGACTCACATACCCGGGAGAACAAACTTGGGAGCAGATATGCTATTTTGGAGCAATGTCCCCTCAGATGAGTGGATGCTCCACCCCCAGACTGTTCTCACAATCTGGGAGTCCGTCGGGAAGGCAGAGGTAGACCTCTTCGCCTCAGAAGACAACTCTCACTGCCCAATTTATTTCTCAAAGGAGGACGATGCGCTGGCTCATGTCTGGCCCAGCACCCTCCTTTATGCTTTTCCCCCGATTGCTCTGATCTCGCAGATCATCAGACGATTCAGGGAAGACAAGCACAGAGTCCTCCTGGTGGCCCTGCTCTAGAGGAGCCAAGTTTGGTCCTCAGAGCTGTTCAGGGTTTCCACGAAAGCTCCATGGCCAATCCACCTGAGACGGGACCTCCTCTCTCAGGCGAACAGGACGATTTGACATCCCCCAGCCAGAACTCTGGGCTCTGCACTTCTGGTCCCTCGATGGGAGCCTGCTAACCTCCCCGGGGACGTGCTGAATACCATCTCTCAGGCAAGAGCTCAGTCCACGAGACGCCTCTATGCCCAGAAATGGTCGGTCTTTGTTAGCCAGTGTTCTGCACACAACATAGACCAAGTGGAGTGTGATGTATCTCCGATACTGTCTTTTCTCCAGGAGCGTCTAGAACTGGGTCGCACCCCTTCAACGCTCAAAGTTTACGTAGCAGCCATTGCAGCGTTTCATGCTCCCATCGCTGGCCAGTCAGTGGGATGAAACAACCTTGTGGTGCGTTTCTTGAGAGGTTCTAGGCGATTGAATCCACCTCATCCTCTCACCGTTCCCACCTGGGACCTCTCTTTGGTCCTCAGAGCTCTCAAAGGGCCTCCCTTTGAGCCACTGTGTTCAGCTGACCTCAGACCCCTGATGCTCAAAACCACTCTGCTACTTGCACTAGCATCAGTTAAGCATGTTGGTGACTTGCAGGCCCTCTCCGTGAGCCCTGCATGCCTTGAGTTCGGGCCCAACGACTCCAAGGTCGTTTTGAGACCTAGGCATGGCTACGTCCCTAAGGTGCTCTCGACTCCATTCAGAGCACAGGTCATTTCCCTCTCAGCGCTTCCTCCCTCGTCGGACGAGCGAGAGCTGGAATTGCTCTGCCCCGTCAGGGCATTAAGGACCTACGTTGATCGATCACAGCCTTTCCGGCAATCCAATCAGCTCTTTATCTGCTTTAGAGACCGCACCAAAGGGTGTTCGGTCTCAAAGCAACGTCTTGCGCGTCAGATAGTCAACGCTATTACTCTTGTTACTCCTCTATGGGCCTCAACTGCCCCATAGGAGTTTGAGCCCACTCCACTAGAGGAATGGCTTCCTCTTGGGCCTGGTCTAGTGGAGTTTCGATTAAAGACATCTGTGAGGCGGCCGGCTGGTGCTCGCCGTCCACTTTTGTCAGAATTTATCATTTGGACGTCCCGACCTCACAAGCTCGGGACCTCTCGGTATGATCTAGCGGCCTCTATCGAGCTCCGCTTCATGCCACTCTGGGAGTTACTTTCCTTTTGGTAGTGTAACGAGGGTTCGATGGCTCCGGCCTTCTCACTTGTCCTCTGGTTCCCTCGCGGTGTCCAAGACAAGTCCAGTCGTTCCCTGCCGTGGCACGGCGCGGTTGAATTCGTTCCCCATACGCAGTACGAGTGAAGTATCGAAAGGGAACGTACTCGGTTACTAAGGTAACCTCGGTTCCCTGAGATACGGAACGAGTACTGCGTTACATGCCGTGCCACGAGGCTGCTGCTTCAGTGTCGTCGCTTCAGTCGAATGACCTGAAATCCTATGGCGACGCGCCTGCTTATATAGCTACCCCGCCCATTTCGGCGGGAATATTCGCGGGCTTTGTCGCCATAGGCCGTGCAGCTATGCCGCGCCGTCATTGGTTCAACAACTTGTCTATGAGTGAACCAATGACGATGCAGTTACACTGCGTTATTGAAAAAGGCTTCAGTAACAGGGAAAAAGGAGACCTTTCCCCATACGCAGTACTCGTTCCGTATCTCAGGGAACCGAGGTTACGTTAGTAACCGAGTACGTTTTCCTATTATGATACAATGTGATATTAACTGAATCTTTTTCTTTCCAGTTTCCTCTTGCCACTTTGTTTCTGTTTTTATATCTTTCTCAGGGTCATATATCATAGTACAATGAAACTCTGATTTTGGTAACTGTGCTTCAACAATTTGTGCTTCAATGAATCTTCCCCATGTATTGATAACTTGTCTCACATCGTTTTCTATTTGTCCTATCCAATATACATTTGCTTTTGGTTCAGATATCATCATTTGTTGTCCTATTCCTTGTAAATCTATATACACTCCTTCTGGAGAACACCAAATTTGGAGTCCTAATCTGCATAATGCATCTCTTCCTAGCAAATTTACAGGAGTATCATTTAACACAAGGATAGGTATGGTCACACTTTTATTTTTAGCCTGTATGCAAACTGGAGCAGTCATAGGAATTAGCTGTATTTGTCCCGAGAATCCTACTGTCTTAGCAAATTTTCCAGACAAAGGGAGATGTGAAGCATAATTTGATTTTATACAAGAATAAATTGCTCCTGTGTCAATAAGCATAGGTGTCTTTTTTCCTTCTATTTCAACCTCCATCATAGGTTCTTGATTAGCATTATTAGATAAAACTGGAAGTTGATTCTCCCTTTTAGGATTCTCTGGGCACCCCTAATATCCCTGATTTGGACCTCCCCATGGATTTACTGGGCCATTATAAGGACCTCGAAAAGGCTGTCGCCATCCTCCCCCCTTCACTCCCCCAAAAGACTGTTGCAATGGACCACTAGGGCAATATCTTTTGTTATGTCCTGGCTGTCCACATCTCCAACACACTCCTTGAGGAAAATAATTAGGTGTGCCTTTTCCTCTCTGTCCCCCTTGTGGTGGATTTTTTTCTCCATGGCCCTGACTGCTGAGCATACACATTGACAGTGGGTGTTGGGAACTGTTGCATGTTTGGAGGGATCATAGCAGGTGGGGGTAGTTGCACAGTTGATGGTGGAATATTTACAGGAGTAGTCACTGTCATTTGTTCTGAAGCTCCTTCCTTTTGCACGGTTGCTTGTATTTTTTTCTTGTGACTACTTGTTAATTGTTCAAGTTGCAGCTGAGTCAATTTTCTTTGCATGTCTTTTTTCTTGATTTTTCAGTTTTTGTAAATTTTTTCTGTACTGTTCAACAGCATGAGTCACATGATCACAAAACTCCTTATGTGTTTTGGAGTTTAAGCCAACCACATCTTCCAGTTTACTTTTTACTGGTTGTGGCATTGCGTCTACTATAGCATTTCTGAACAGTGTAGCCATTAATGGGTCACCCTCAGGATTCCCTTCAGTCTCTTGCTTGCATCTTTTTAATTGTCTCTGCACATATGCGAATGGACTCTCAGAGTCTCCCAGCTCTTCACCCTTTAATGCTTTCGGGTCTATTTTTGTAGGATATTCATGTCGCAATGTCTGCCACACTGCTGGGCGGTACATATCAAATACCGTCCCATCCATCAGAAAAGAATTCACAGCTCTGTCTAGTTCAGATGCTTCAAGAATTTCCTCCATTTTTGTTCCACCTATAACTCTTGCCAGAAGTGCTTTGATGTCCCCCACTGCTAACAGTTTGCCCATTGTCTCTTCCTCAAACACTCTTATCCATTTTCCAGCCCCTTCGTGAATGTCAGGGAGACGATTAACCAGCCCCTCAAGGTCCTGTGTAGCCCATGGAACATACTGTCCCTGTGTTCCTTTAATCAAAATCGGTAACTGCTTTGCTACAGGTCTAAGTGTACCTTTTTCTCTACCATGTGACCATCTTTCCTCATCAAATGATTCCTCCTCTTCACTTTCTACATGTAAACTTTCTAACAATTTAGTTCTATCTTTTACTAATTTATCTGTATCTTTTATTAATTTTTCTGTTTCTCTAATTCTTTTATCTATTGTCTCTTCAATTATCTGAGCTTGCATATCAATTTCACTGTCTTCTTTCCTAAGTGATTTTCCTGCATATTCTGTTTTTATTTTTTCTAAAGCAGTTCGTGCCTGTTCATAACAGTCTAAAGGCAAAGTCTTGCTAGTTTGTTTACTTTGAGTTGTTTTTCGTCTTACATCTGGTCCTAATCGTTTTTCTTTTTCTAATTCAACTTGTCCCTCCATTTGCATTGCTCCTGATACTTCTACCAGTCCTTTAAGTATTGGAAACTGACCTTCTGGTGGTAAATATGGAGGTGGTTTAGTGATCATGTCTTCTTTTTTTCTTTGTTTCTTTATCTACTTCTTTTAATATTTTCCTTGCCTGCTTTATATTTTTTAATATTTCTTCTCCCTCTTTTTTTAAACAATGCCAGTATTGCTTTTTCTTTTTCTCTTTTTGCCTCTCTGTTTGTCTTTTTACACTTCTCTCTTTTACTTTATAATTTTTTATGAGAGTTTCCATTTCCTCACATAATGACACATCAAATGTTCCTTCTTTAGGCCATTTTGTCATCATATCTTTAGTTCTCTTTTGCCATTTATTAGACATTTTGTCTATTAAATCCTTACATAATGGGTACTTTGACCCTAACATTTCCACTGGTGTAGTGGATGCCATTATTTTTAATTAATTTAACTAACCTTATTTTACACTTTTTTTATTTTATTTATTTATTTCTTCTGACTGATTTCTCAATTTATTATTTAATTACGTTATAGTTTTCAACTTTTTCCTCTCTTTATCCTTTCCTGTGATTTTCACAATTTTATATGGTAATTTCTTTTTAAATATTTAACTTTAACCAATATATCTTTTTATTTAATCTCTTACTATTTATTTTAACTTTTTGTTAATGCAACTTTACAAATTAAATATTATTTTCAATTGTATTTCTGCACAGCTAATATCTTAACTTATTCTTTCTTACATTCACACCACAATCAACACATTCAAACCTTTAGTTCTTTATTAAAAATTGGACAATCTTTTCCTTTCACACTTGTCCCTTGGGGCTCATTTTGTCCCCCAGGGCTCATACAGTCATTCCATTAATGTATCTCCTTTTCTTTGGACTGCAATGTATCTTCTTTTCTACTCACAAACTTTTTTTTTTTTTTATTAACCAGGTATCAAATTTCACCGTCCAGAGGAGAGGAGCTTATTTTTGGATTCTGGAATACACACACATACAGTCACACACAGACACAGAAGCCTCTGACACTGCAACTGTCACTCCCTATTGTGACCTTCTAATTCTATGTACCATAAAATAAATAACTAAATAAATAAAACTAAATGAAAACCATTATCTATCCATTCAGTCCTTTGCTGATCAACAACAAAGCGGTATCATAGATAATCCTAGTCTCAACCATGCAGACCTCTGTCGTCACAGAGCGGTATCTTGAGCTAGCTAAACCATCCTCTGTTTTAGAGAGATATAATAAACCTTAAACCGTTCACCCGAGCAGACCTTTCTTCAATCTTATGAAAGCGGTAACCGTGAACATTTTTCCATCTGTGTGCATGCATTAACACAGATCTACTGATATTATTATCAGTACCCAGGCCTGACACACTACATGCAAATATTCTTGAATCAAAGATTAATAATTCTTTTTAAATTTGGAAAAGCTTTTAAGTGTTTTACCACAATGAACTCTCCGGTATTCAACACAAATAATAAGCATAAATCGCTTACCTTGTGGCCACTTTTTTTTTGCATTGACTACCGCAGGGTCCACCACCGTGGTTTCCACTTGTGCTTCAATCCAGTCCCATCTGGGGTGCCAAAATGTTGTGGTTTCTTCTTTTTATAAAAACAAAACGCTTCTCAAAATCTTTGATTCAGAATACACGCTTTATTACAAGCGGAGCCTGTTACATCTGCAGAGAAACACAGCTGTCTGCCCACCCTTTTGGGCTCATATTTATACTATGTGATATGATCTGGGGCCAAGTTATTTGACCATATTTTTCTCTTTCTTCAAACTAAAAATAGAATCTTAAATTCACATTCACACACGCTTTGTGATTCAAATTTCTGTAAGCACAGCAAACCCTATTTAGAATCAGGCCTACATGTTTTCCAGGCCTACATGAAGGCCTACTTCTGACATGCATATGATTTTAATTGTAAAGTACCACACATTGTATCATGCTATATTATACTCTATTTTTTCACACCAAAAACTTCTTCACACTCTCCCTTCTCCTATGGGCCGACCATCTAGCACCTCCACTGTCAATTGAGAGTTGCAGGAAATTAGTGTGATGTTATGTTCTTGGATAAAGGTGTCTGACATGAAATTACCAGCTGCCCCGGAATCTAACAGGGCGTGAGTGGATATGGTTTGGCCATTTACTGTCATTCGTACAGGTATTTTGATGCTGGTTGGTGAATAATTTGCAGTCATCTTAGAACTCACAGATTTGGAACTAGATGAGCTTGGTCGGATGGGACATGAGATCTTGAGATGGCCAGCTTGGCCACAGTAGAGACACAGATTGAGACGGGTTGACACGGGTTGAGAGGAGTGCAACCGAGTTGCATGGATTCAGGACTGTGAGTGACTGGCGATTGGTGAACTGGTAGACGAGCGGGGCGTGGTGAGCGGATCCGATTATCAATCTGGATAGTTAGCTTGATGAACTCATTGAGTGTTCTTCCTTCATCGCGGCAAGCTAATTCAGCCTGGAGTTTTAGAGACAGTCCTTTTCTAAACAATAGCTTCAGGGTATCATCAACCCAGTTGGTTTCTGCAGCGAGAGTGCGGAATGACAAAGCATATTCAGCTGCGGTTGTTCTGCCTTGGCACAGGGATAGTTATTGGTCCTCTGCACTCTTACCTCCCGTGGGATGTTCGAATACCTCTCTGAAGCGTTGCAGGAGCAAGGAGAAGGTGGGAAACATGGAACCATCCTCTCTCCAGATTGCAGTAGCCCAGTCCAGCGCTCAACCAGTCAGTAATGAACATACAAAGGAGATTCGGCTTGAGTCCGTGGGGTATAGAGTGGGTTGTTGGTTAACGAAGAGGGAACATGGAAGCAGAAACCCCTTACATTTAGCTGGATTGCCATCGGAATTCTCGGGGAAGGCAAGTCGCGGGTTCACTGATGAGGCGGAAGTGAAGGTTTGGCTGGTTTGGCCTCTGGGAAATGTAGTCCGAATGGTAAAGAGTCAATATTCAGGTGAGGGCTCCCTTCGGTAGTGCGAGGGAGGAAGTGCGGGAGCCTCACTTGTAACAGTAACTAATTATTTATGATCAAGTTGTTTTTTTAGTAAGAGGTTTAGTAACAGCCAGCTTAAAAGTTTTTGGCACGTATCCTAATGACAATGATGAATTAATAATTAAAGTATCACGAACCAGGGCATTTTCAATAGGGTCATTCCCCGTCTCAAATTTTGGATTTTGTTAATATTTTTTTCTGTAGAAAGACAACATAAATAGTGATAAAAGCCAAAATATGAAATGTCACAGATGTATATTTACTAAGTAATCCACTCTTGTGTAGAGGGAGGTCAAAATGACAATTTTCACCTGAGATTTGGAGCCAATTTACAGGGATGGAAAAATCATTCAAGCATTATTATTTTATTTTTACACAGAGATTGGTAGGTCTATTAGTAAAATCTGTTGACTTTAGCCATCTTTGTTTCATTATATGCCAACGGTGACAGGTGTCACAGACACGTCAGGTTCCAACATCACCCAATCACAACGCACGCTATCTCCAGAGTACTGATCACCGCCACCTGCACCTCATCACCCCACTCATCAACAGCACTACAAAGCACACACAGCACTCTATGTCCGGTCTCGTTCGCATATACTTCCTGTAATGCTTACCTCAAGGACTCCTCTTCGTATACTCACCTGTCTCCAGTGTGTCTCCTTCCCTCTGTGTGCCTCGTCTGCTGTGTGGGTGTGTTCCAGCCAGCTCCAAGTTACTCCAGCGATCTCCAAGCTCCAACGTATCTCTACCTGCAACGGAAAGGACAGTAACTATTCCTCATACTACCAGTTCTACATCATCTACAACCAGTTCACTCACCTGTGTGTTATCCTCTGCTCTACTGTGGTCAATAAAACTACCAATACCTGTTACATCTGTGTCTGCCTCCTGTGTACTGTAACAGAAGACCGGACCAACACCGCAGACCCAGTATGAGCCAGCCGGATCCATTTCAAGAACTGGTGGATGCGCTTCGGCGAACACTAACCATCAATCCACCACCGCCATCTCCAGTCACTGTCCCTTCACCTGCACCAGAGAACACCACCACCAATGTCAGCAGTTCTTCTTCACTACCGCCGTACGCCAGTCCCATGGCCAAACCGGCGCCCTTCTCAGGATCGGCGGAGGATTGCAGCGGATTCCTGCTGCAATGCACACTGGTCCTGGAGATGTAGCCGCACCTGTACCCGAGTGACACATCCAAGATTGCATTCATCATTTCTCAGCTCAGCGGCAAAGCATTGAAATGGGCCGATTCCATCTGGTCCCAGCGGGGCGCTGTAACCCAATCCTACTCGGTGTTTATTTCCCACTTCCGGGAAGTGTTCGGGAAACCGATCACAGATTCTTCAGCTGGTGAGAAACTCTATAATTTGAAACAAGGATCAATGTCTATTTACGATTATGCTTTGCACTTCAGAACGCTTGCAGCACTCAGCGGATGGAATGAACAAGCCCTGATAACTACTTATCGTCAAGGACTAGAACCTCGGGTACGGCTGCATCTCGCTGCATGCGAGGATTCCATCGGCCTCGAAAAATTCATCCAGCTCTCACCAGTCACTTTCCAACATGCTCCTCTGTCGATCCGAACCCGTCAGCACTCCAGAACCAGCCCAAGAACCCATGGAAGTGGAAAACTCTTGTCTATCCTCAGAAGAGTGCCGCCGTTGGCTGACCCTGCATCTCTGTCTGTACTGTGGAGGTCCTGGGCATGTGATTGCAGCATGCCCCACGCGACCACCTCGACCCCTGGTGAGTGCCATTATTCCTGCTACTCATAAAATGAAACCACTCACCACTGTCGTCAATCTTACTGCCGCTACTGTCTCCCTTTCAGTGGTCGCGCTCCTCGACTCAGGGTCAGCCGGCAACTTCGTCTCCGGCGCCATCTGCCGGCAGCTACGTCTCAAGACCTCTCCGTCTCCGACCATCTACAAGATCAACTCAATAACCGGCAAACCCCTGAGTCGTAAGCGCGTCCTCACCGTGGCAGGACCAGTAACACTCCAAGTTGGTTTACTGCATCAAGAGGAGATACATCTGCTGGTTCTGGAGGATTCCACCGCTGACGTGGTTCTAGGGTGCCCCTGGTTGGAGCAGCACAATACAACCATCTCCTGGAAAACGGGCGAAATCCTGAAGTGGGGCGATACATGCTTCTCTCGCTGTCTGGCTGAACTTCCTGTTCCACCATCTCCTTCGCCTGACCTCTCTCTCTGCGCCACGTCCATCGAAAGTCCAGTCGAACAACGCTCCATCGACATCCCCAAGTGTTACGCCCCCTTCAGCGATGTCTTCTGCCCGCAACGGGCTTCCAAGCTGCCTCCACACCGGCCATGGGACTGTGCCATCGACCTGCTTCCGGGTGAACCAGTGCCAAAGGGTAAGATATACCCACTTTCCATCCCGGAGGAGAAGGCCATGGAGGATTACATCAAGGAAGCCCTCGCCCAAGGTTACATCAGGCCGTCTACTTCCCCTGCTGCTTCCAGCTTCTTCTTCGTGGCTAAAAAGGACGGAGGCTTGCGGCCATGCATCGACTATCGCTCACTCAACAAGATAACCATCAAGTTTAGATATCCCCTTCCTCTCGTCCCAGCGGCCCTGGAACATCTCCGTGGTGCCACTGTGTTTACGAAGCTGGACCTCCGCAGCGCGTACAACCTCATCCGGATACGTGAGGGGAATGAGTGGAAGACCACCTTCATCACCCCTACTGGCCACTACGAATACCTGGTAATGCCATATGGTCTGGTCAACGCCCCCTCCGTATTCCAGGATTTCATACATGAGGTGCTCCGGGAGTTTCTCCATCGCTTCGTCCTAGTGTACATCGACGACATACTCATATACTCCCGGAGCCAGGCCGAACATCGCCAACACGTTGCGGAGGTCCTCACCCGTCTTCGACAATACAACCTGTTCCTCAAGGCAGAGAAGTGCTCCTTCCATCAACCCTCCGTCTCATTCCTTGGTTACAACATAGACCACAGTGGCATCCGGATGGACGAGAGGAAGGTGGAGTCCATCACCAACTGGCCAGAACCCACCACCATCAAAGAGTTACAGCGCTTCCTCGGATTCTCCAACTTCTACAGACGGTTCATCAAAGGTTACAGTTCCATCACCCATCCACTTACCAGCCTGCTCCGTGATAAGCCCAAGTCTCTGTCCTGGAACCCGGCAGCCACCAACGCCTTCAACCACCTTAAAAAAGCCTTCACCACCACTCCCTTACTCGTCCATCCAGATCCAGAGAAACAGTTCGTCGTTGAAGTGGACGCCTCGACCACTGGAGTGGGAGCGGTGTTGTCGCAGCAGCAGGGGACGCCAAGTAGACTCCATCCATGCGCCTTCTTCTCCCGCAAGCTCAGCCCGGTGGACGTCAACTACTCCATCGGTGACAGGGAACTTCTTGCTGTTAAGCTTGCCTTGGAAGAGTGGAGGCATTGGCTGGAGGGAGCCAAACATGCGTTCCTGGTGCTGACAGACCATAAGAACCTTGAATATCTTCGGTCAGCAAAGAGACTAAATCCAAGACAAGCTCGCTGGGCCTTGTTCTTCTCCCGATTCAATTACACCATCTCCTACCGTCCAGGTACCAAAAACGTCAAAGCGGACGCTCTCTCTCGTCTCCATGCTCCGGAGGAAAAGACCGAAGAACCTGAACTTATCATTCCGAGCTCTCTCATCGTGAGTCCTATTACCTGGTCAGAAGAGACCATCCCCTCCTCCAATGCCTCCACAAACCCTCCGCCGGGCTGTCCACCCGGCTTGCTATACATCACTCGGACACGACGCACTCCCACCATTCACTCAGCTCACACGTCACTTGGCACTGGTCACTCGGGGGTCAATGAAACCCTCTCGTTGCTAAAAGAACGCTTCTGGTGGCCAGGGATGGCTTCGGATGTCAGAAGGTACGTGCAGGGCTGTCGGGAGTGCGCCATCTCCAAAAGTCCTCGTCATCTGCCAGCTGGGAAACTCCTTCCGCTGCCCGTTCCAGATCGCCCATGGTCACACCTAGGAGTGGATTTCATCACTGATCTCCCTGTCTCAGAAGGAAATACCACCATCCTAGTCGTTGTGGATCGTTTCTCAAAGTGTTGCCGTCTGATTCCACTCCCAGGATTACCCACTGCCATGGAGTCAACCATATTTCGGAATACCAGAAGACATAGTCTCAGACCGAGGACCCCAGTTCATATCCAGAGTATGGAGATCGTTCTACTCCCTCCTAGGTGTGGCCGTCAGCCTGACTTCCGGATACCACCCACAGTCGAACGGGCAGACAGAAAGGAAGGTGCAGGAGATTGGCCGCTTCCTCTGTACCTTCTGTCATGACCACCAGGACTCTTGGAACCAGTTCCTGGGTTGGGCCGAGTACGCCCAAAACTCTCTCCGGCAGTCAACTACAGGACTCACACCATTCCAGTGCGTACTCGGCTACCACCCCCACTGTTCCCCTGGACCGGGGAACCCTCCAACGTTCCGGCAGTGGACTACTGGTTCCGAGAGAGCGAGAGGGTCTGGGACTCAGCACACCATCAACTGCAACGAGCCCTGCGCAGATGCAGGATGGCAGCCGACCTTCGACGCTCCAACACTCCGGTCTTCCAACCTGGTCAGATGGTTTGGCTGTCCACCCGGGACATCAGACTGCGTCTGCCCTGCAGAAAGCTGAGTCCCAGGTTCATTGGCCCATTCCCCATCGTCAAGCAGGTCAACCCAGTCACCTACCAACTCCAACTCCCACAAGGGTATCGTATACACCCCACTTTCCACGTGTCACTGCTGAAAGCTCACCACCCTTCTGTTCTTCCCACAGGACCTGACGTGGCTCCCGCTGAACCCCCCCCTTCCACTCATCCTGGAGGACGGAGCTGCGTATGAGGTTCATGAGATCTTGGACTCCCGGCGTCGTGGTGGTCAGCTGGAATATTTGGTGGACTGGGAAGGATACGGCCCAGAGGAATGCTCCTGGGTCCCAAGAAACGACATCCTGGACCCCAGCTTACTCCAGACGTTCCACGACAGTCACCCTGAGAAACCGGCACCGCGGGGAAGAGGACGACCACCACGGCGTCGGGGTCCTCGGCCCTCTGGAGCGGGCCGTGGAGGGGGGGGGGGTACTGATCACCGCCACCTGCACCTCATCACCCCACTCATCAACAGCACTACAAAGCACACACACACAGCACTCTATGTCCGGTCTCGTTCGCATATACTTCCTGTAATGCTTACCTCAAGGACTCCTCTTCGTATACTCACCTGTCTCCAGCGTGTCTCCTTCCCTCTGTGTGCCTCGTCTGCTGTGTGGGTGTGTTCCAGCCAGCTCCAAGTTACTCCAGCGATCTCCAAGCTCCAACGTATCTCTACCTGCAACGGAAAGGACAGTAACTATTCCTCATACTACCAGTTCTACATCATCTACAACCAGTTCACTCACCTGTGTGTTATCCTCTGCTCTACTGTGGTCAATAAAACTACCAATACCTGTTACATCTGTGTCTGCCTCCTGTGTACTGTAACAACAGGTCAAAAATGGGAAAATCACTTGTGTTTTTTACGTCAAGTTTGCATGGCTGTACCTCAAGAAGTATTAAAGATACCTTAATATTTGTTTATATTCTGGTTTTTAACAAACTTTCCTTTTGGTATCTTCATTTTAAAAGCCCTCTGGTTCAATGCCAGAGATATGGAGATCTTAATGCAGCTTCATGAGTAAATTGGTAAATTGTACACATTTTAGTGGTCAAAAACCAAACTTGAATCACTTTGCATACATCAGATACTTTTTTCAAAAGTTTTTTAAATAATGTTGAAATATATTAATAATAAACTAGAAATATATCTCATTTTTTGTTTATTAACACAATTGCATATAACATACCTGCCTGAATGCCATACATTTTCTAAAGTTGTCATGCCTGTAACTCTAAAAATATTCAAGATATCTTAATATCCGTCTATTTTCTCATTATTCATTTAAGCTACAGCTGTTTAAATTGGATCTGAATGGCCCACTCTTGGTTGCTCTGATATATCGTCCCCCTAAGCACAACACAAACTTTTTAAATGAGTTTGCAGACATCTTGGGGGAATTGACCAATATTCTGTTAATTCTTGGTGATTTTAATATCCATGTGTGTTGCACAGTGGACTCATTAGCCCAATAATTTATTACTCTGTTTAATGAATTTGACTTAGAACAACATGTGAATGTCCCCCCTCATCAGCTGGGACATACACTTGACTTTGTGCTATCATATGGCTTTTCTCTGTACGATCTTGAGGTATTTGATAATGGGTTTTCAAACTAAAAATCTGTCATGTTTTCTGTTCCTTGGGTATCTAGTACTTCTAAAGACACTAAATATGTACGTCAATCTCAATTAATTACCTCAACTACTATTAAAGCTTTTACATTAGCTTTTTGCGATGCTATTCACTCAGTCAATGTGATCTGAGTGCAGAGGAGCTCCTATCTAGGCTCAACTCCACATGTGTTAATGACTTGATTCAGTGGCTCCTGTCAAGACCTTAAAACTTAACCCTCTGGAGTCTGAGGCTGATTTGGGGCCTGGAGAAGTTTTGACATGCCCTGTCATTTGTGCTTTTTTCAGTTGTTCATAAACACATTAATGACACAAGTGTCATTACACTGTATTCAGCACAAACTAGGCTACCATAATATGTGAGGAACATGTATGTACATGTTTGTGTTTTTGAAGGAATAACGTTTATGCGTGGTTATTGAAAAAACAAAAAACTTCAGTCACTGAAATAAGGCCAAAAAAAGTATATTAAATCTGTATTCACAAGACTTCTGGGTATTGGAGGTTGTAGACTAGAGTTTTTACTTCAGAATTATGTAAAAATTATGCTGCATACTCCTTCATATAAAACAATATATTGATTTAGTTTTTGTAAGACACTTTTTGTCAAGAAACACAGTATGTGTGGAGGCATGAATCATCATGAATAATGGGTGATTCTCACCTGAGAAGACAAAATAATCGCATAATAATGACCTGAAATGACTTACATAATAATGAGGCCTTTCAGTCAGGTAGGCTGTGAAAAAACCCTCTGTAATCATGTCTCAGCCCAATTTAAAATAATGGTATTCTATTATATTCTTTAAAATATCATGTATTTCTGTGATGCAAAGTGTCTGAACAATTATGTTACCTCTATGGCATTTCATGTAGGCTTTTAGCTTAAAAGCATGCACATTTGGGGAAATATTGATGGATTCTTATATGTTTATGTCAATTTTCTATACAGAGGAGTAATATTTATTCTATATTTATTGTCATCACTATGAGTGTTGGATACTGTCATTATCCATGGTCATTTCAATGTTTCTTTAGACATAAGTCTAATTTTTTTGTCATTAGTATTCACTAAGTTACAGTTCATTTTCTGAGAACTATCAGATTGGACTTCCTTCAGAGGGAGACGAGAGATCACGCATCATGTTAGTTTTCTTTATTTTACAATAAGCACAACATTTTGTTTTTACTCTCAGTGTACACAAATAAAAGAAGATAGTCAACAGATTAAAATGGTGTATAACTTTTAATTGTATGTGCAACATTGACAGAGTTTTTTGAGTCTCTTTCACACTGGTAAGAAAAAAAATGCGGTGGTATCGCGGTGGTATACCTCAGACCTCAGAGTCTTAAACCTAGATCTGAACCCTGGATTGATGACAACTCTTTGAGACAGATATGTAGAAGAACGGAGAGCAAGTGGAAAAAAGGACAGGCTCCAGATTTCTTTTGAAATACTAAGAGATTCCTTATTCAAATTCCAGAAGGCAGTGAGGGTAGCGAAATCTAGGTATTTTGCTGAAGTCTTTAATGAGAATGATCATAGACCAAAAACTCTTTTTAATTTTTTTAATGCTGTTGTTAATCCAACTGTACACCAGTGTTCCCTAGTGTGTCAAAAACTATGTGTGAGGATTTTCATAGATTTTTTGTTAATGAGATCAATGACATTAGATTGGGAATAGCTCCCTCTGCGGTCCCACTTCATATTAGGTGGCCTTAACTACTATATACTTATATCAAAAAATAAGTACAATGTACTTTTTGGGTTCATATTGAATTGCAAAGCACTTTTGCTGCTATTTGTTACAATATAGACAGGTCGGAGACTGGAGAATACGGTTAGTAGTTTTATTTGAACACACAGCAGAGATAACAGACATGCAGGTGAGTAGAATGCAGATAAAAATGTGGCTTGGTGAATGATGGGTGAATGATACTGTCCTTTGTGTTTGTAGAGTTGGGAATCCTGGGCGCTGGCGGTGAGAAGGAACACAGAAGACGTTGGACGACTCACACACACACTGGGAACACAGGAGGAGACTTGGAGATCGATAGGAGTCCTTGAGGTAAGTCCTTAATGCGAATGAGACCGGATGGTGAGTGAGTGTGTGTGTGTGTCTTAAGTATGGTGGCTGATTGGCGTGCTGATGAGGTGCAGGTGCACGTGATCAGTATTCGGGTGAGGGAGTGCGCTGTGATTGGACCGTGGTGGAGCCTGGCGTGTCTGTGACATATTTAAATGGGATACGGATAAGCTTAGGGAAAGCTTTGGTGGTCTGGGTAGGTTTGAGGGTAGGGGTAAGGTGTAAGGGATGGGTCAACAGTGTAATTATAAATGTAATTACAGAAATTAATTACAGATGTAATTACATGCAGGAGTTTTTAAAATATAAGTACAATGTAAAAACGTACAGTATCTCACAGAAGTCAGTACACCACTCACATTTTTGTAAATATTTTATTATATCTTTTCATGTGACAACACTGAAGAAATGACACTTTGCTACAATGTAAAGTAGCGAGTGTACAGCTTGTATAACAGTGTAAATTTGCTGTCCCCTCAAAATAACTCAACACACAGCCATTAATGTCTAAACCGCTGGCCACAAAAGTAAGTACACCCCTAAGTGAAAATGTCCAAAGTGGGCCCAATTAGCCATTTTCTCTTCCCGGTGTCATGTGACTCGTTAGTGTTACAAGGTTTCAGGTGTGAATGGGGAGCAGATGTGTTAAATTTGGTGTTATCGCTCTCATTCTCTCATACTGGTCACTGGAAGTTCAACATGGCACCTCATGGCAAAGAACTCTCTGAGGATCTGAAAAAAAGAATTGTTGCTGAACATAAAGGTGGCGTAGGCTATAAGAAGATTGCCAAGACCCTGAAAATGAGCTGCAGCATGGTGGCCAAACCATACAGCGATTTAACAGGACAGGTTCCACTCAGAAAAGGCCTCGCCATGGTCGACCAAAGAAGTTGAGTGCACATGCTCAGCGTCATATCCAGAGGTTGTGTTTGGGAAATAGACGTATGAGTCCTGCCTGCATTGCTACAGAGATTGAAGGGGTGGGGGGGTCAGCCTGTCAGTGCTCAGACCATACGCCGCACACTGCATCAAATTGGTCTGCATGGCTGTCATCCCAAAAGGAAGCCTCTTCTAAAGATGATGGATAAGAAAGCCCACAAACAGTTTTGCTGAAGACAAGCAGACTAAGGATATGGATTACTTGAACGTGTGGGGGCAACCAGGTGAGGAGTAAAAAGACACGTGTGTCTTGCCTACAGTCAAGCATGGTTGTGGGAGTATCATGGTCTGGGGCTGCATGAGTTCTGCCGGCACTACAGTTCATTGAGGGAACCATGAGCAGAGCATGATCCCCTCCCTTCAGAGACTGGGCCGCAGGGCAGTATTCCAACATGATAAAGACCCCAAACACACCTCCAAGACGACCACTGCCTTGCTAAAGAAGCTGAGGATAAAGGTGATAGACTGGCCAAGCATGTCTCCAGACCTAAACCTTATTGAGCATCTGTGGGGCATCCTCAAACGGAAGGTGGAAGAGCGCAAGGTCTCTAACATCCACCAGCTCTGTGATGTTGTCATGGAGTGGAAGAGACTCCAGTGGCAACCTGTGAAGCTCTGGTGAGCTCCATGCCCAAGAGGGTTAAGGCAGTACTGGAAAATAATAGTGGCCACACAAAATATTGACACTTTGGGCCCAATTTGGACATTTTCACTTAGGGGTGTACTCACTTTTGTGGCCAGAGGTTCAGAGATTAATGGCTGTGTGTTGAGTTATTTTGAGGGGACAGCAAATTTACACTGTTATACAAGCTGTACACAAAGTGTAATTTCTTCAGTGTTGTCACATGAAAAGATATAATAAAATATTTACAAAAATGCGAGGGATGTACTCACTTCTGTGAGATACTGTTTGTACACAATGCACAGTGCATTGTATCACATGATTAATTTAAATGTAAGTACAAAGTAGTTAAGGCCACTTAATATAAATGCTTCTTTCAGCTTCAACTACTAGCAAAAGTAAAAATCCATTTTGTCGAGAAAATATTTGGAAAGAGTAATTCATGCATTTATTACATCAAGATTGGATTACTGTAACTCGCTGTATTTTGGGATTAGCCAGTCAGCTCTATCCTGCTTGCAGATAGTTCAAAATGCAGCTGCCAGACTTTTAACCAGTAAATTGCAAACGAAAAGCTGCCAATCCAGGATACCTGGCAATCCAAGGACGGAGGAGAGACGTATGGGGGAACGTTTGATGACACCACAAACTAGGCTATTACGTGAGTTTCACCAACAGCAGAAATGAACGCGCCAACAGCCAGTCAAAGTGCATTGCTTATAATTCTGCATGTTTTGTGTGTCTCTGTGTGAATGAACAGCGTAGGTGTACTACACAAACTCAAACATACGTGAGACGCTTACAGTGTTTTCAACACCTGTAAGCGTCTCACGCTTACAGTGTTTTCACCAATGCATGAGCGAATTGCTGGGAGCGGCAGCGGCGCCTCGGCGCCTCTTTAATGCACAAATCTTTGCACAGATGCCACACATCATGAACACAGTAACACAGTCATACACATAAACATTAAAACAAAGAAGCTCTTTGATGCGTTCTTGTGCTCGCTTGAATGAGATTCACCATGTATTTTGGACATGATAAAGCTATAATGGACGAGCTTCGGAGCGCGAGCATCAGTAGAGACGCGAGCCGTCTCTGTGTCACTCAAAACCTTATCCTAAATCTAAATGTACCTCTTTAATGCGTTCTTGTGATCGGATCTTGTCGAATCACTGGAATGTTTTATTTTAAAAGGTTAAAAAACACATGCAAATGACGAACATAGTGAGGACAAAAACGAAAGTAAGGGCTCGTCTGCTACATTAAAGCTCTAGGAGGAGTAGCAGTCAGAAATTTAGGAACAGAAGAAAAATAATAAGATGTTTAAGTAGAATATCAGTATGTTGGCTTTCCCAAGCCAACATAACTAGAAGATAAAGTTTGTAAACAAACTTTGATGTTGGCTTGAGAAAGCCTTGATTGGCACTGCCACAAAGAAAGAAAGAAATAATTTCTTGTATTTCTATTTTTGATTTTCTGATTAATCAAATATAGTGGCTTACCAGTATAACCAAAATTAACCTACCAATAAATAATAACTATAATTTATGTTGTTAATATTTCAATGTTTATTTAAATATATTGTCATAATAATTACAAATAATAATAATAAAATCCCAACATGGAAAATAATGTGCCAATAATTAAAAGGGCATTTAACAGTAATATATCAGTAATACAAATATGCATGCTGTTTCACCGTCACTGTTTGGGACAACAGCATAGCTTACACGAGAGTTTTGAAATGTTGTCTTCATTCAGAAGATTAAATATCTGCTTGAACATATATATGAAGGTCCCTTTAAGAGGCGCGGCTCGGCTCGTCAACTCTCTGAATGTGTGTGTGTGTGTGTGTGTGTGTGTGTGTAACATCAAATCAGACGTTCAACTAACCTGTTCAATAAACTGTGTAAAACATGCAATTACCCGATCAATACTGATAGTGTAGATGGCTTTTCACTCTATATTTATGTTTTCTCACATAGGGTTTCTCTCTCTCATCTGCTCATGCTGGGAGCAGCAGCGGCGCCAGCGACACGACACACCTCTTTAATGACATCTTCATTTATATACCTCTTTTCACAATACATATTGTTTCAAAGCAGCATCACAGTGACAAAAGGAAATTCTTATCGAGCTAAAATTGTTTTTTGATTGAATCACTTCCGTTGTAAAAATCGTTAATTATTACTTTAGGGGCCGCTTAAATGACACCTTTCTTACTGAAAACTGAATACCTTTAATGCATTCTTGCTGTTAATTTGCGTGTTTAGTCTATAGGTTTGCGTGTTTGAATGTGTATGTGCGCAAAAGCTTGGTCTTTTTAAAAAAGTGATATTTGCCAAATTACTTTACTGGTCCGCATAATACAGAAAAATTAGTTGTGTCTGCGGATCTATGCGAACTGGAATAATTTTTGTAATGTTTTATCTATACATAGGGAAAGGAAAGGGAAATGAGCCTTCGCAGGGGATAGTTTAGTTGAAACGTCAGGGCTGCGTTATCATCATGTCTAGATGCAGGTCCTTCATCTCATCTGGATACGGCCTGGATCTGGCAGGCTGTGGCAAACCTCGGGATAAACAGAGAGAGACTCATATTAGCGTAGACGCCATACTTCTTATGATGTAGCGAGTACAACAGGTGTTATGGGAAGTGTTCCCGGTTCCGGCTGACCTAATCTATGCAGCCTAACAATTTACATGATTGGAATTATAGAAGTAGATAATGGTTTATGTGTATGCAAGTTTAAACAGATGTGTTTTTAGTCTAGACTTAAACTGACAGAGTGTGTCTGCTTCCTGAACAATGATAGGAAGACTGTTCCAAAGTTTAGGTGCTAAATAGGAAAAGGATCTACCGCCTGCAGTTGATTTTGATATTCTAAGTATTATCAGCTGTCCAGAATTCTGAGATCGCAATACATGTGAAAGACTATAATGCATTAAGAGCTCGCTCAGGTACTGGGTAGCTAAACCATTTAGTGATTTATAGGTAAGTAGCAAGATTTTAAAATCTATACGATGTTTAATAGGGAGCCAATGCAGTTTTGACAGAACCAGGCTAATATGGTCATACTTCCTGGTTCTAGTAAGAACTCTAGCTGCTGCGTTTTGGACCATCTGTAGTTTGTTTAACAGGAGAGCAGAACAACCACCCAGTAGAAAGTTACAGTAATCTAGCCTTGAGGTCATGAATGCATGAACTAACTCTTCTGCATTTGTCATCGAGAGCATATGTCGTAGTTTAGATATATTTTTAAGATGGAAGAATGTGGTTTTATAGATGCTAGAAACATGGCTTTCAAATGAAAGATTGGTATCAAAGAGCACACCCAGGTTCCTAACTGTGGTGACGAAGACTTAACAGAGCAGCCATCAAGTGTTAGACAGTATTCTAGGTTATTATGTGAAGAAGTAATAACACAATAATGCACAAATCTTTGCACAGATGCCACACATTATTAACACCCCAGATAGCATGGTCACATTGAAACAATGTTGAGTCAGTGTTGACGTCACCGCCAATTACATTGAATTAACGTTACAAAGTGATGTTGCTTTAGCATCACTCTTGAACCCTCAGTTAATGTTGAAGCAATACTGATATTTTAACCACAAATCAATGGTAATAATATTGATTAAACATTACAAAGTGATATTTTGTCAACACGTCTTTGGCACTGTTGAAATAATGTTGAGATTTCAACCATAAATCAACGGTAATAGCATTGATTCAACATTATAAAGTGATATTTTTCCCACATCACTCTTGCACCCTTAGTTTATGTTGAAGCAATGTTGCAATTTCAACCACAAATCAATAGTAATATTATTGATTCAACATTATAAAGTGATTTTTTTCAACATCACTTTTGCACCCTCAGTTAATGCTGAAACTATGTTGAGATTTCAACAATAAATCAATTATAACATCATTGAATCAACATTATGAGGTGATGTTGGTTCAATTTAACGTTTGCACCCGCATTTAATGTTGAAACAATGGTGAACAAAAAAATCAACGGTAATGCTATTGAATCAACATTACACTATGATTGATTCTACATCACTGATATTGAATCAATATTGACATTAACAAAAAATTATCAATGGTATTATTGTTGAATCAACATTACACTAAGATTGATACTACATCACTGATGTTGAGGCAACATTGAAATTTACAAAAATAATCAATGGTAATATTGTTGAATCAATGTTATGTTGATTCTACATCACTGCTGTTGAATCAATATTGAAATTAACAATAATAATTTGTAATATTGTTTGATCAATGTTAATGTGATGTTGATTGAACTGAAATGTCAACATAAAACAATGTTCTGAACAACATTAATATTTCAGCTACACTTCAGTGGTACGTCAAAAAATTTCTGACCATTTCAAAGTTTAGGGAAAACCTTTTAAAACATAAATGACACCTTTCCAGCAATTGAGTCAGTTTTTTTTTTTTTATTTATTTGAGTTTAACACACTCGATGACAAAGAGATAGAAAATTTAATTCTTTAAGAGTGGGGCAAAAAGGACAAAAGTATTTCAACCTTTAAAAATAACACTACTTTCAGAAGTCTCGTGTCATCATGACTACAAGTGGTCCAAAGTTTTCAAAACCTGGCTTGCATCAGACAACTGCCTCTTTTCCTTTGGGTTCTCTGAAATCTGAAAAAGAAAGCATGATGTTAATTAACCCTTTCATGCACGAATTATGAAAGGCTACTTCAGGATTTTTTTCAAAAGTGTTTTTATTACTCTTTAGGCATGAAAAAAAAAAAAATCACCTTCATTTTTTTCAAACATGCATTTTTCAAGGAGTTGGTGAAATGTCCACTAGAGTGGACAACGCGCATTTGAGGAACCAATGAAATATGTGTTTGAGAAAACAATTATTAAAAATAAATATTGTAAACACTATAAAACATGTTTTTTTGCTCTTTAACATTGTGTTCATGTATTTTGAACATATTCCAGAACTTTTAACAATCTGTTTTTTTTTTGTTTTTTTTTGCACTTGCAAAAGTTGACCAGTTGGTGGCAGTGTATTGCATGATACATTAGGGTCCACTGCCACTATATTGACTAAAAAACATGAGGACATCAAGGAGCAATATCATTTTTAAAATATCCAAGTATTGATTTTGTGATTTGAGGAAATTGATTAATCATGTGTGGACATCATGCATCACTGGCTATATTTAGACTACAATTAATAGTACAGTTTATAGAGTTTTTTTCAAGGATCATCACTCTCATGATAAAACTAATATGCACAAAATATTGCTATAATAAAAATTAAATTGATATTCTGCCAAAACATTACTGCAGATGGCATATTTCAAAAAAAAAAAAAAAAGCAAGACCATAAATTGTATTCTAAATATAGCCAGCGATGCATGATGTCCACTTGAGTGGACACATGATTAATCACAATTTCCTCAAATCACAAAATCAGTACTTGGATATTTTAACAATTATATTGCTTCTTAATTGTTGCTTGATGTCCTCATATTTTTTGTACCTGCAAGGGTCTGCTAGAATAGAAGGAATGGACAGACATTCCTCCCCTGCAAGGCACATGTGCTATTCTGTCTGCCATCTTGTTTTAGAGAATTTTTTTTTGCACTATCAAAAGTTGACCAGTGGGTGGCAGTGTATTGCATGACAAATTAGCGTCCAATGTAGTGACTGATGTGCAAATCTGACATTCAGACTCATTTATATAGGAGAAAACAACTATTGAATAGCTGTCCACTGTAGTGGCCTCTATGCATGAAAGGGTTAAGAACAAGTCAATTCAGTTGCCATACATAGTCACAGTCATGTTAATATGCTAAACACAATATGATTAACTTTTTATAAACTGCTAAACACAGAATATTCTAACTATATTTATAATACTGTTAAATTATATATATGTAATCTATTTATCAACACTTCAATAACACAACGGTAAAGTGTCCAATCTTTCCACCCAAGTTTATCTCCAGCTCTAATTAAACACACCTGAAGCAGCTAATCAACATCATTAGGATCAATTGAAACTTCCAGGCAGGTGTGTTGGAGAGGAATAAACACCTCTGAACTATGGCCAAATCTCAGTTCATTTTCTGTGAAACTACATAGCATTCAAGTAACAAGTTTATCTTGTATAATGAAAGAGCTGTTTTTTTTTAACAATTTTAAAATACTTTAAAGCTGCAGATTCACCATATGTAGACCTTAATCTGTTTAAATATCAAAAAATAGCCATGTCATTCACTTTCTCAAACACAAGATGTTGTTTTTCTTTTATTTCTTTAAAAAAAAATATATATTATTGTGTTTCAGTGGAAACAGGCTAAACAGAAAGGAGATTAGTTAAATTCCTCAAATTTAATACAGATTTGGGAATATGAATGATTACCTGATTAAGCAGTAATCAGGGAGCAGGAGATAAGCATCAAGTCCCAGGTCAGGTGATGATCCTACACTCTTAGAAGAAAAGGTTCTATATAGAACCTTAAAAGGTTCTATCAGGCGCTACGTATTTGGAACCCCTAAAAGGTTCTATACAGAACCCTTTTTAAGGGTTCAATCAAAAGAACCCTTTAGAGTTCTTTATTGCCAGGAAAAGATGCAGGTCAGAAAAATTTATTAGACTTATGGAGAGTACAGTACAACAGTAAACAGAAAGGAATCTCTCACAATTACATCTTAAAACTTACTTGAATCATACAGGTGTGTTATTTTCATCTTATTGAAGTAATGCTGCACTCCAGAGTCCATCCCTGCAGTGAGAGTGCAAACAGAAATATTAATTTATTATTATTAATTATTGCATTAAACATGGAAAATAGAAAACAAATATAAGCCACTTCAGATTAGCAGATTTACAGGTTTCCCAAAGTTGGTACTGCGAGTAAAAATAATGTACATTTTTGTGTCATTGGTTTGCAGTTGAAGGTCTTTTCTTCATCTTCATTTCATAATGCATCTTCAAGAACCAAATACAGTGTTTAGCATAAATAAGGCCTTCAATTAATTCATTAAAAAAGTGTGCTATAACTGCAAACACCAAATACTCACAGCTATATCCACAGAAGAAGCATCTTCATCACCTCCTCTCTTTGTTCTTCGTGGTTTCTCTTGAATTCATGTTTATAACAGTCTGGGTGTACAGTGATCACGTGATTTGACTGCTCCTGAAACATCGTTTTCTTGTGCGTTTTCTAATACAATCAACAGTACAAAGAAAAGTGTATTAGGATATAACATGAACTCTCGCAACTTTTTTTGAACAGTCCACAACCGTTTTGTTGTGTAAGAAATGACAAACCTCCTGGCGGAGAATAGCGCAGGCCCGGACAGCACCGTAAACCACATTTCTTCTTTTTGATTCTTGAAAAAAAAAACATGTAAGGTATGTAAAAATATCAGGGATTTAGGCAAATGTCATTAAAATAACGTAAGAGATATTATTTTCTCACTTACCAATTTAATCGTCGTCCTCTCGAGCGCTGAGCTCAAACGGACGTCCGTAACGGTTGAAGTTTAAAATGCTGCGTTCACGCGCATTCTAATTACTCGCGCACGACTCGCGCGGCTGAAATCCGACACTGCGTGTGCAGACAGTACAGAACTGATCAGCGCGTACACATGCAAGTTATTCGCTGTTTATGTCGAAGATCATTTAATTCATCTGTTTGGAGGGTTGAGTTATAAGAATTGACTTTCAGAATATAAGTCATTCCTACAGGATTTTCTTTAACCAGCAGATGGCAGAATTCTGCCCCTAGCGCCTAGATCCAGAAACAATTAGATTTTTTTTTTTCATTACAGGATAATGCGGCAATTATTATTTTCTAATAAACCTATTAAACTTGAAAATGTATATAAGTTTGTTTTCTTCAGAATGAAAGGTGTGCCTAAGTAAAATTGAAGTAAAAACACAAATATAATGTTCAATAGTGTAATAATTTAAATAAAGCACTAATAATGTATATAAAGCACATTTAGCCCAAAGAACCCTTTGGTTCTTTCTCCTTATATAGAACCTTTTTGGCAGAAAGGGTTCTATAAAGTTGGTTAAAGAACCCTAGGGTTCTATATAGAACCCCAAAGAACCTTTTTTTCTAAGAGTGTATCGACTACAACTCAATAGGCTTGTTCGACTTGATGCAGCGCCGCAAAGACCGATCGGCGGCTGACTTGAAGCAGTGCATACCGGTAAGAAATGTTGTCCAACTTGAGACAGCGCTGACGTCATGTGACTGTGACGTATGGCTTTAAAGTACCGCGAGAGCGATTCGAGATCAGCCGCCTGAGTTAGCCAGCGCAGTTTCTCAAGAGGAGCTGCACGAGCGCTGATGACGACACAGCTGTTTCATGATTGGCCGGATTCACCACATGACAACAATCACGTGTGTTTCGTGTTTATTATCACGCCTTCAGCTCCACTAATGCTCAAAAATCTGTGTTTTTATAACAGTTAAAGCTCTTTTCATGTAGTCGCGATGTCGTATTGTGTCATGTTTATCAAAATAAAACGGATAAAAAACAAAGACCCCACTACATTGTTATTTAAATAACATATGCTTATGTTGAACTTTATTCTTGTAAAAACAGACGCTGTAAGCAGTACATAAAGTTTTGAATGAAAAGGTCTCTGAAAAATCAGTGTATTAGTCAAATATTGCATTTATTTCACTTCAGCTGTGATAAAGTATGCAAACCGATGCAAACGCAGCGCGAGCGTCACTACGGGAAGCAGAAAGTGTCTGACTTCACGTCTCCGTTTTCAGCTCCTCCCCGCCTGCACGCGGCTAATCTTGCCGATCGGTTACATCCAGCCGCAGCCGATGTCGAACACACCTATTGTATTATCAATGAGGGTACTTCTCTCTTTTTTATTTATTTATTTATTTTTTTTATTGTCCATTCTCATCTGCCTTTATTCCTATTAAAGGAAAGAAGTCAATGTACTCTGCAAGCATTGAGTAATAGATGCAATACATGGGCTATGTGTAAAGTATGATATTCTTGCTCCTGTTCATGGCACTAATAAATAAACATATCCTAATAAATATTACTAAAGCAAGATGCATGCACTATTTAAGAATTTAGAAAAATGGATTGTTTATTCAAATACTTTAATAACCCAGAGAAGTCAGGTGGTTCAACAAACAACACTACTGTGTAGAACGCACCTGTGTTTTCTCTCTAATGAGGAGGAATTGATTAGACTACTGAGAAGTGCACATAAAATGGGTGTTTACCAATCACTGGCCAATTTCAGAAACACTTGCCTGCATGATCTTGTGGTCATCAACTATAAATCACTGTTAGTTTAGTGTATGTCTCAAAGCATTTGTGCTGTCGGCTTTCATCAAAATTTCAATGTTGATCCAACATAAATCAAACTTTGAAATTTCAATCTCAGTCAAAATGATGGTTCGGATGAAAACACCACATTGTATCAATGTCACCTTGCTACCTGAGCGGTTTATTTCAACACTTTAATAACTTTAATATATCTTATTAGATTCAGTAACAATAAATCAAATGCAAATAACAAGCATGCAAAAAAAACCAAACAAACAAAAAAAAAAAAACAGAAATAATATATTTGCATCAAACACACGAGACTTCTGTATAGGATGCACCTGTGTTTTCTCTCTAATGAAGAAGCATCAGTTAAACCAGTGGTTCTCAAACCTGTCCTGGGGACCCCCCACCACTGCACATTTTGCATGTCTCCCTCATCTAACACACCCAATTCAGCTCTTGCAGTCTCTACTAATTAGCTGATGACTTGAATCAGGTGTGTTAGATGAGGGTGACATGCAAAATGTGCAGTGGTGGGGGGTCCCAAGGACAGGTTTGAGAACCACTGAATTAAACAACTGAGAAGTGCACATGCAAAACCAAAATGGGCGTTTACCAATAAGTGGCCAATTTCAAAATACAATAGATGTTTTTCAACCATTTTTCAACAGACTTACTAAAACCATGAAGGCTCACCCTTAAACCAAGCCCCCAGTGGATTAGAGCAAATCAGGTAAAGTGGTTGAAAATGCCCATTATGAACTGACACTCCCCACTGATGGGGAAACACCCACTAGTGTTCTGCACAGATACACACCTGCATAATCTTCTGATCATCAACTACAAATCACTGTTAGTTCAGTGTCACTGTCTCCACCCATGTGTGCTGTCGACTTTCATCACAATTTCAATGCTGATCCTACACACTTTAAACATGGAAATGTCAATCTCAACCAAAATGATGGTTTGGATCAAAACTCAACATTGTATCAATGTTACCATGCTGTCTGGTACAGTAACACAGTCATTCAAACAAAGAAGCTCTTTAATGCGTTCTTGTGCTCGCTTGAATGAGATTCACCATGTATTGTGGACATGAAGCACTGATAGAAACGAGAATGGAGGAGCTTCGGAGCACAAGCTTTATTAGAGACGCGAGCCGTCTCTGTGTCACTCAAAAACGCATCCAAAATCTAAATGTACCTCTTTAATGCATTCTTGTGATAGAATCTTGTCTAATCGTTGTGATGTTTTATTTAGGCAAGGTTAAAAAACAAATGCAAATGACGAACATGTTGAGGACGCGTTGCTATGGGCAGTCACGGCTCTATCTGTCATCAAAACATGAATTTACTAAATGTAACTCTTTAATGTGTTCCTGTGCTTGTAAATTGTACAGTCGCTAGAATGGTTCAAACGTGTAAGCTTTAAAACATACAAATGACGAACTAACAAATCAAAAGTAATCTGGTCTAATATAATGCGGGGCTTGTCTGCACAATGTATGATCAAATCAGTTTACAACAGTGATGAACTTACCCATAAACTGTGTAAGATGTCATCTGATCAATATTTCCAGTTGACATAAACAAACAACTTGTGAAGCGCTCTCTTTGCAATATTATTTGTCATTTCAGACAGGACCACTTTGGCAAGTTACTTGAGTTTATTGAACACAATTACCTTTGGCGGTATGGTTCCTTATGGGGGTTCTTGCTCAAAAATTAATTGAACATACAAGAGCTTTAACATTAATCCCCCCGGAATCATCAGCTTGGAAATACATAGACAATTAAGACACTTAGTAATGTCTTTAAAAGCGAACATGGTAATCATGTAGATATGGCAGTGGGACGTCTATACTGTAGCTTGGTTATGAGGATGTCTCTCAGCAGTGAGGTCCATGCCAGCCAGGACTTGAAAGCCTTAGTGATCTGAAACAAAAGAAAATGACAACCAGAAGGTGCACAGTAATATGCTCATGCTTATAATGGGGAGGGAGGAAGGAAGGGAGGGAGGAGGGGAGGGAGGAAGGGGGGAGGGAGGAAGGAAGGGAGGGAGGAGGGAGGAGGAAGGGAGGGAGGGAGGGAGGGAGGAAGGGAGGAAGGGAGGGAGGAAGGGAGGAAGGGAGGGAGGAAGGGAGGGAGGGAGGGAGGAAGGGAGGGAGGGAGGGAGGGAGGAAGGGAGGGAGGGAGGGAGGGAGGGTTGTGAGCAGTTTGAGCATACTTACCAAGCAGCAATGCCATGTATATATGTCCTGTGTCTAATAGGAGAATGGTATTGATTGGAGCAATTGACAGCTGACCGCGTCAGCTGGTCGCAGCACTATGCCTACGTGGCCTGACTGAACTAACGCTGTGCTCGATTTGACTGGGCTGAAAACAAGATGATTTCTTATCCGGCTTCCTCCAGTGGCAAGTTCTAGCCACCTGGTGCACCAGTGGGGCGGAGAAGGGGGCGAGCTTACACTGAGAGAGTATACTGCTGTTCCGCAAGACCCACTACAAAAGACTTAGACAACACTGGGGAAGCGAACCCGTAGGGGATGCTGCAGAAGCCATAACCTACCCAGCAGGGGAGGAACTTACGTGGAGATACACATATGGACTGGCCGTGGGCAGTACGCATATGGAGTCCCTGGGATGGCTCCAGCCTAGAGATAGGGGGAGACTCATCTGACAGGTGACAGCAGAGCTGGCTCTGCTAAGGGAAAGACACAGGCTCACCGAGGGGAGTTGACTGTGGACAATACACATATGGGACCACACACGTGGATACCCAGCCAAATATTAACGTTGGTGATGGACATTTTACCTGGCATCTGACACTCCGCAATGTCCGAGCCGAAAGGAGAGGCAGAGGAACTCGACAGGGTTTGCCAAGCGGGGAACTACTCGAGTATTGGATGCACGTATCCAGCCCAGGGGGCGGGAATGGCATTGCAAGCCGACACTAGAACGGGTTCTTCGTGTTTATCGGCTACTGGAAGTGAGTACACAGGAAGATACCGGCTCCACACGAAGGCTATAGAATCTAGCGAACGTGTTGGGTGTCGCCCAGCCTGCAGCTCTACAGATATCTGTCAGCGAGGCGCCACGCGCCAGTGCCCAGGAAGAGGCAACTCCTCTAGTGGAGTGAGCGGTCCGGGAAAGCATAGCCGTCAACTCGGGATCGGCCTCGGGCAACGCTACAGTCCCAGAGGGAGGCAACGCAGCCGAGTCTTCATCTCCCACGGACTCTTGCTCACCTTCCAATGCCACAATCGACATCTTATTGTCCGCAGGCACACCGAAGGACACGACTGGTCACTCTGTAGAGGGACCAGCACGATCCAATAGCAACACCACAGGCTGCAGTGTTGTAGAGGGGGCAGGGGCCTGCGGAGCGGCGCTCGGCGGGGAAGCCCTGACCATGATCCTCAGATCTCCCTGCCTACACACCGATGCACCATCACTCCGGCCAGAGCCAGAGAAATTGGCCGCATGGAGCATAGGGGAGGGGACCCCTGCTCCCTGAGAACCAAGGAACGAGAGTCTAGATCTCAACACTTGAGATAGTCATGTTCCCGCAGTGAGAACATGAATCTACAAAAGCTGCTTCAGCATGCTGAATGCCCAGACATGTGATGCAGTGATTGTGACCATCAGCGGGGACCAGGGAACGACCGCATCCAGGAGCGCACAGATGAAATGACATCTTGAAAAAGACGCAGGGTTCGTCTGTGAAACTCTTTTAGAAGGGGAATCAGCTCTGATCTCATGCCGAAGCACACAGGGAGCAGCCACGATGTCATCAGGTACACCAATCCCTGATCACAAAGCAGAGGAACCGGCCCAAATCGCAACTGTTCTATTTGCAAACTGCACAGGCAACAAATGTGCTGTAAAAACAGCAGTTGAGAGCTCACAACAGCTCAGTCTCCTCTGAAGCTCGCGACCTCGCTGTAAAGTGCTGTGACACCAACACAAGACTGCCGTACTTTTCACAAGGCTTGTAGAGTCTAATAGCTCTGTGAACCAAACAGGAACACAAGGTTGGCTCCGAAGCAAAAGAAAGAGTGCAATTGCATGAATTCTGAAAGGGAACTGTATATCTGATCTGTCTAAAAAGATATATCAACTAACTAGACATCAGGGCCACGGTCTGTGGTGAGTTTGGTGCTTGTAGAATTAAAGCTCTAGGAGGAGTAGCAGTCAGAAATGTAGGAACAGAAAAAAAATAATAAGATGTTTAAGTACAATATCAATATGTTGCCTTTCTCAAGCCAACATAATAAGAAGAAGATTAAGCAGAATATTAATATGTTGGCTTTCCCAGATAAAGTTAAAGATTAGTTGGCTTGGCAAAGCCTCGATGGGCAGCCTAAGCCAAAAGAGCCAACGCACATGTCTGTTCGGCCACAAAGAAATAAAGAAAGAAGGAATTTCTTGTATTTAGGGTTGTAACAAACAGTTGTTGTGATGATTGATGGATCTGTTGATTCTTCTGTCGCTTCAAGAGGCGTTCAACTCACGGCTGCTTTAAGGGCCACGGCTTGCAAGCTCTGAATGGGTAACATCATATCAGGCGATCAAAAACCTGTTCAATAAACTGTGTAAAACATAGAGCACCCGAGTAATACTGAGATTCTAGATGATATAAACAAACATAATAATAAGTTTAAGTAGAATACCAATATGTGTAATAAATCTTTATCAAGCAAGGCTACTTTCACTTTCAAAGTTCATTTGTTCATATTAATCCCCATTGCAGCAACATCTGTTTTTATATCTATAAATCTTTATCCTATTTTTTTCCTTATTGTTTTATGTTTGCAAGACAGAAACAGCAATACTGTCTAAAAACACTGTTAAAGTAGCTGTTAAAGAAACAGCTTACAGGAGCACAGCGAGAATGAACGAACTTCGGGGTGCGAGCGTTGTTAGAGACGCGAGCCGTCTCTGTCACACACAAAATGGCTTCAGAACTCTAAACGTAACTTTTTAATGCGTTCATGTGATTGAATCTTATCCAATCGATTGAATGTTTTATTTAGCAAGGTCAGAAAATGTGCGAATGAAGAACATAGTGAGGACGAGACACGGCTCAGCTCATCAACTCTCTGAATGTATGTGCGTGCAACTTAACAGGCGATTAACTAAGCTGTTCAATAAACTGTGTAAAACATGCAGTCACCCAGGGGCGCCGCTAAGGGGGGGAAAGTTAGGACGATTCTAAGGGCCCACGCACTTTTGGGGCCCACAGAGATCGGTTTTATTAGTAGTAATAGTACTAGTAGTAATTTAATAGAAATGATAAATGTATAATTTACCAAATAATTACAAATAAAACAAAATTAAGGCTTATTTCTGCATTTTCCGGCAAAATGATCCCCCCCATTCACTGCATGGTTTCGTCCCGTCCTATGTAGTCTAGAGCAGTGTTTCCCAATCCAACCCAACCACTGCACCACGCACTAATGTGCCGAGACAGCTTGTCAGCTGTGCCGTGGAAAATTATAAAATTCCTAAAAATAAGTGCTACAAATAATAATCATTGCGCTGTCCAGAGAAAACCTTGTATCTCTATATTTCTTCATTGTTTTATAAAAATGAATGCTATTGGTCATCCTTTATGTCTGTATGTGGGTTTTACAAATAGTTAACCAATAAAAAGCATGTTAAAGAGGTTGTGACTAAACCTCGTAACTCCATTGGCTCCTCAAACTGTCAGTCAAATCTCATATAACTCCTCCACGCCCGCTTATAGTTTGGAGTCGGAGATCTCCGCTTCTTTGCAGTGCAGTGCGAGGGTGAATAAAGAACTGATGTTTACGTAAGTACAGTGTTTTCTTTACTCGAGACACTATGTCTATAAAGGTTTAACTTTTTTTGTTTTTTGTATGTCTTTGTCGTCTAGTTGAAGCATACTGTTTTAAATGTCCTGTGCATGGCGCTTCATCATATCGTGAGATTTTAATCATGAGATTTCAACAAGACTGAGTGAGCACCCATATAGCTACAATAAACTTTATATTCTGTATGATGATGAAAACATAATGCGATGCACTTACTACCCCCGATGCGACAGTGAGAGACAAAATATCTGGTCAAAAACCTCGTAACTCAATTTGAGCTTGATTTTCATAAAATGTTAATATTATATGACGTGTATGTCTACTATATAATAGCTATATAAAGCCACAATACCAGCTTCGATTACAGTGTTCAATTAAATACGAGGTGTAAATTTAACCCTTTCATGCATAGAGGCAACTACAGTGGACAGCTATTCAATAGATGTTTTCTCCTATATAAATGAGTCTGAATGTCAGATTTGCACATCAGTCACTGCATTGGATGCTAATTTGTCATACAATACACTGCCACCCACTGGTCAACTTTTGCAAGTGCAAAAAAAAATTCTCTAAAACAAGATGGCAGACAGAATAGCACATGTGCCTTGCAGGGGAGGAATGTCTGTCCATTCCTTCTATTCTAGCAGACCCTTGCAGGTACAAAAAATATGAGGACATCAAGCAACAACTAAGAAGCAATATAATTGTTAAAATATCCAAGTATTGATTTTGTGATTTGAGGAAATTGTGATTAATCATGTGTCCACTCAAGTGGACATCATGCATCGCTGGCTATATTTAGAATACAATTTATAGTATTGCTTTTTTTTTTTTTTTTTTTTTGAAATATGCCATCTGCAGTAATGTTTTGGCAGAAAATCAATTTAATTTTTATTATAGCAATATTTTGTGCATATTAGTTTTATCATGAGAGTGATGATCCTTGAAAAAAACTCTATAAACTGTACTATTAATTGTAGTCTAAATATAGCCAGTGATGCATGATGTCCACACATGATTAATCAATTTCCTCAAATCACAAAATCAATACTTGGATATTTTAAAAATGATATTGCTCCTTGATGTCCTCATGTTTTTTAGTCAATACAGTGGCAGTGGACCCTAATGTGTCATGCAATACACTGCCACCAACTGGTCAACTTTTGTAAGTGCAAAAAAAAAAAAAACAGATTGTTAAAAGTTCTGGAATATGTTCAAAATACATGAACACAATGTTAAAGAGCAAAAAAAAAAAAACATGTTTTATAGTGTTTACAATATTTATTTTTAATAATTGTTTTCTCAAACACATATTTCATTGGTTCCTCAAATGCGCGTTGTCCACTCTAGTGGACATTTCACCAACTCCTTGAAAAATGCATGTTTGAAAAAAATGAAGGTGATTTTTTTTTTCATGCCTAAAGAGTAATAAAAACACTTTTGAAAAAAATCCTGAAGTAGCCTTTCATAATTCGTGCATGAAAGGGTTAAAGCAATGATATGTAATTATTTTGTTTTATCACTTACATCATCTTACATCTTGACCTTATTGTGTTCTTACCTGACTCAAGCTCAAGTTAAGCATTAAATGTGAGTATTACTTTCAATATAATAGTTTTATATGCCGTTTGAAGCAATGCATGTTTGTGCAGTTTTGTTATATTTTTATAGTGGTGTTGGGAAACACTGGCCTAGAGTCACTGAGTGAGATCAGATGGTAAACTGTGAAATTAGAGATGTCTTCGAGTTTGACGAAGGTCGTCAACAATGAAAATAGAGGTTATGAGGGCAGAGAGAGATAGAGAGAGAGAACCAGCCAACAATTACTGAGATTTTCGAAAAGAAAGACATATGTTTATTCATGGAGCTTCCTTTGCTGTAATGTTAGCTTGTCTCTAGTGTCTAATTGATTATTGAAAGTCACTGTTGCAGTGTATTGCATATTACACTTTGTTCACTGTTCATGTTTAATGTGGTGTATGTTTAACCATTGTTTAAGAATGTTGCATTTTCTATGAATATCTGATTACTGCCATGGTAGGTCTCTGACTAAATAACTACTGATACCTAGTGGTCAAAACCAATAGCAACACCCCAGCACATAGGCCAGAGCTTACAAGCTGACATAGCTACAGGCTACGTTTGTCCGGAACTGTGGGACAAGTGGATTTTTTGATGTGAAAAAGAACTTTACTTACCTGACCAGATAAGTAGCTTGATTAAAATGTCAAAAACAACCAAAACGCGAGAATGATTCATTTATATTAAGTGGCGATTGATAGTTGATAGTAATATATGTAATGTATATTGCGCTGTTAAGGCTCACGTAACCTCTTGAGGAGAGTTCAAAACAAATGATCTCTGCTCACACAAAGAAACTCAGTGTGTGGAGTTTTTATAGCTAGCTATTTACGACATGTTACAAAGTTAAGCATCACACGACAGAGAGTGCTGAATTCCTGAATATAACCTTGATTGAAATTGCCACTAATTTCATACAACAGTTCAATAAACAAGTAGTTAATATTAATCACTTACATTTTAAGTGCAATATCGCCGTTTTTTTGTTCTATTGTAGCAGCGAAAATAGTTCCAAACAAAGCAGAACCAGCGCATCTCGCAGCTATGCTCAGCCGTTTTGAATGATTCAGCGTTTTGAACGAATCGGTTGAATAAATGAATCAGTGGCTCACTCATTAAGACGTTCACTTGCCGCCATCTATTGGCGGGTTAAGTTCATGTTTAAAAGTATAAATTTACCACCAACATCTCTTATTTGTATATTCAAAAATATTTAAAGAATCTCAACATTATAGAATGCAGTTGTACTTTTTCAGTGTAAATTATTTAATCTGGTAACAGCCCTATAGTGTCTTACAATTTTAACCCTCTGGAGTCTGAGGCTGATTTGGGGCCTGGAGAAGTTTTGACATGCCCTGACATTTGTGCTTTTTTCAGTTGTTCATAAACATATTAATGACACAAGTGTCATTACACTGTATTCAGCACAAACTAGGCTACCATAATATGTGAGGAACATGTATGTACATGTTTTTGTTTTTGAAGGAATAATGTTTATGCATGGTTATTGAAAAAATAAAAAAACTTAAGTCACTGAAATAAGGCCAAAAAAAGTATATTAAATCTGTATTGACAAGACTTCTGGGTATTGGAGGTTGTAGACTAGAGTTTTTGCTTCAGAATTATGTAAAAATTATGCTGCCTACTCCTTCATATAAAATAATATATTGATTTAGTTTTTGTAAGACACTTTTTTGTCAAGAAACACAGTATGCGTGGAGGCATGAATCATCATGAATAATGGGTCATTTACACCTGAGAAGACAAAAGAATCGCATAAAAGAGCTCTAATGACCTGCATAAATAATGAGGCCTTTCAGTCAGATAGGCTGTGAAAAAACCCTCTGTTGATCAGGTCTCAAGCTCATCATAATGTAAATCAAACATACAGAAAAAACAGCAATACTGTGAAATATTATTACAATTTAAAATAATGGTATTCTATTATTAAAATATAATGCATTTCTATGATACAAAGTGTCTGAACAGTTATGTTACCTCTATGGCATTTCATATAGGCTTTTAGCTTAAAAGCATGCACATTTGGAGAAATATTGATGGATTCTCATGTTTATGTCAATTTTCTATACAGAGGAGTATTTATTCATTATTTATTGTCATTACTATGAGTGCTGGATACTGTGTTTACAATTCATACTTGCAGCCGGAGGGCGCTCTGTGCACTTTTAGTCCACAAATGCCAATGCTAAAGAAGAATAGGCAATCCAGGAAATAACTGAACTAACAGAGGCCAGAGATCGCTAACTATGGCTATTCAAAACACTTTTCAAGACAATAAATACACGATTGAGACGATGTATGCATGTATTGACTGAATTTGCCTCTGAATAGCGCTGACTCCGTGGGCGTGGCCGCATTAGCGGATAATGAGCTGAATCAAGGACTTCTGACATGGCTCTCTTTTCATACAGATTACATAAACACAGAATGTTTGTTTTCGATTTGACTTACACAATTTAAAACCTGACATTTCAACGTTTCTTTAGACACAAGTCTCATTTTTTTGTGATTAGTATTCACTAAGTTACAGTTCATTTTCTGAGAACTATCAGATTGGACTTCGTTCAGAGGGAGACGAGAGATCACGCATCATGTTAGTTTTCTTTATTTTACAAAAAGCACAACATTTTGTTTTTACTCTGAGTGTACACAAATAAAAGAAGATATTCCACAGATTAAAATGGTGTATAGCTCTTAATTGTATGTGCAACATTGACGGAGTATTTTGAGTCTCTTTCACACTGGTTAGAAAAAAACCGCGGTGATCACGCCGGCGTGACCGCCGACCCGAGGGAGTTAAAGAATAAACTCAACTAGTTTAGGTGCACATGTAGGAGCACAAACAACTAGAGTATGTGTTCTATGATAACAATGTGTCTAGAACAATTACAAATTTGAACCCTTCTGTTGATCCCTTACAATTCTTCCAGCACTAATAATGCTCTCAACTTCTGTCTACATTCTGGTTCCATCTTGCTACATCCTGATTCCTTCTGCTCTTCTCCAACATTCTTTCTTCTTCCAAACCAATGCTTGAATCATCATGAGATTAAAGGCCATCCCTGGCCATTACAATATAATATATATCTTGTAATCATAATATATATTATATTAAAATAGTATAAATTAAAAATAATTTTATTTGCTGGTCTCTGCTGAGTAATCTGCCCAGTATGACTTGTTATCATCTCAATTATCTTTTATAAGGTATTTGGCCCTGCAGCTATAGCTGTGCTGGCATGTACATCAGTTTGTGTTGACAGCAACAGGCCAAACTGGAAACCAGTTATAGACTTTGATGCTGCAATCACTAAGAGCATGGGTTAAATCATTGCTCAATTTAAAGATTTTTGTGACTACAATATAGGATTGGAGACAATTTTCTTATTTTTGGACTAAGTTGTTATCAATTGCATCTCTTTGAGAATCTATTTGGATATGGAAATAAAGGTTGGACAAGGACAGGTCTGATGGAGAGCACAAAGATTAATTTTTGGTTTGTTATTTTTATTTTCAGTCTCTTTTGAGACACTGAAAAACATGCAAGAGTACCGTGATTGCAAAGTCTGAAACTAGCTAAAATATGTTTTATAAGACTGAGCCTTAAACAGTGCTGTTTCCACCATGCATTGTGACATCAGTCATGAACCTTTTTAGCACTTCTTGAATGATTTTTAAAGTGATTTGATGTAGTAATTCATCTTACTTTTTGGCTAATTTTTTTTCATGAAACAAAGACAAGCTGAGCATGTCCTCTGAATGGGTGAAACCCTCAGGCTTGGTTACAAGCCTCTCAGTAATATCATAATTATCATTATGTACATCAGTTCAATTTTAGTGTGTTTTCCCAATTGCAGTCTCTAGGACTTCTGCATGGCAGCAGTTCTCCAGGACTTAGACAGAATTTTACCCAAATCATTTGTTTTGAAAGTTTTTAGTTTCACAGCACTGTTTTGTCCAACTGCACATTTCACACACAAAGGAATCCAGTGAGAGATTTTCTTCCTTGTTATCTTTGGGTTTATCCAATCACAAGATTTTTTCACAAGTTAACATGACCATTTGCTTATTATTTGCTTATTTTCAGTATTGCAATGTTGTTGCAGCAAAGCAAATGTAGCTTGACATTCTTTACCTCAGAATTTAGGTTTTAATTTATACGCCTAGCCCTCTGTTGAGTACCAGAATAAAATTGGGATGATGTTATTCCAATTTAGGTTTAATCTCTTGTTGCGTAGGCAAACAAGGATATCTTTAAAGTTAAAGCAAGGGATATCAATCCTCACCTACACTGTTGCCATCATGTCCCTGATAAAATGTGGTTGTCTAATTCTCCAGCCCCACCGGATTTTGGTCTCAGGTCTTAAATCTGGGTATTGCTGACCCATTCTATAAATGTGTTTATATGGGATGTGTCTGTCTTTCCCTCAACACTTCTAAAAAGCAAATAAGAATTGACTTACCACAAGAGCTGAAGAAAGAGAAGAAGACCTTGCTTGTTGCAAATGCCAATTTTCCGCTGAAAAGACACTCGCCAACTGGAGATGGGAGATCACGTCAGGATCACCACTTTGTAAGGAACCCCCCGTCGGCCCAAAAATGGATTCCGATGGCCTAGGTGAAGGTATAATGTGTGTATGTCTTTTCAGCACCCCTGTGAAGTTCTCTCAATTTTTAAAACTTAGTTTTAAATTTTACTTTAGCTGCTCGTTTAATCTGACTCCAATTTCAAATGATTATTACTCTTATACAATGTTTTCAAATAGAAAATTAACCATTAGTTATGTATCAGTTTAGATCTTTGATTATTCTGATTACCTTATATTTCCAATTATTCGTTCATTATGGACTCTGTATCGCACAAGAAGTTACATCGGCCGATTATGTACTTCTCACAATCACAAACACACCAGTTGCTTGTTAGACAGAGGATGCAGGGTAAATATCTACCTTTAAGTCAGCTGCACTCTGCTCATGTGTAACAAAAAGCATAGTTCCCTTTCGATATTTCACTCGTACTGCGTATGGGGGAAAAGTCTCCCTTTTTCCCCGCCACTTAAGCCTTTTCAATAACGCAGTGTAACTACACCGTCATTGGTTCACTCATAGACAAGTTGTTGAACCAATGGCGGCGCGGCTCAGCAGCGCCCGCGCCCTCGCCGACTGCCGCCTTCGCACTGTCGATGAGCCGCCGCCTCCCGCTTCCTGCGACCGGCCGCTTCTCAGCGGGTCTCCTGCCGCCATCCGGCGCGCCCTCTCTGCGTCCTCCCGCGGTTACAGTAACCACTCTCGAGCATTTTTCCAGCGGTTTTCACCGCTTCGAGCACCGGCCCTCGCCGTCAGAGCCTCCCAATCGCCGTTTTCACGGCGCACGGCATTTCTAAATGCCACACCACTCTTGTGGTATGTGCAGAGCCCCTCTGCACGAAGAAGACAGGCACAACGAGTGCATCGGATGCCTGGGCAAGTCTCACGCGGATAACGCGCTCGTTGGCGGCTCATGCTCGCACTGCGAGTCCATGAGTCTTGCGTCTCTGCGCTCACGGGCCGCTTTCTTCAAACAGGAAGACCCCGCCGCTCGCGCCCTCCCGTCCCCCTCTCCTGTGAGGAAGAGACCGCGGGGCAGAGCGGTTCAGCGCATGGAGATGGGCGAGCCCACGTCGGCTCAGCACCCGCGTGCCTCGCCCTCTCCCAGCAGAGAGCAATCCCCCGTCTTGTTCTCCCGCCCTGACCAGCGTCCCTCAGCAGATGCGAGCGACCTCGTCTCATTTGGCGGATCCGACGAAGAGCCCCTCTTCGACTCTGTGTCCATGGCAGCCTCTGAGCCAGAAGCCTGGGTTGGCGAGTCGGACAACCCCGCCCCCCTGCCTTCCTTGGAGTCCATCGACCACGGTACGGGCATGGACGCCGAGCTCTTCCGTGTCCTGTCCAAGGCCGTCGAAGACCTCGACCTCGACCTCGATTGGGCCTCTCCAGAGGAGCCATCTAGGAGCCGCCTGGATGAGTGGTTCCTCCCAGGTCGTCGTCAGGCCCCTCGCCAGCGCTCCGCTCCCTTCTTCCCAGAAGTCCACGAGGAGCTCACGAAGTCGTGGCGCGCCCCTTACTCTGCCCGCCTGCATACTTCACACCCCTCAGCCCTCACCTCTGTGGACGGCTCGGAAGAAAAGGGCTACGAGCATCTGCCGCCCTTGGATGAAGCAGTGGCCCCTCACCTCTGTCCTCCCGCGGCTGTGGGATGGAAGACGAAGAGAGCCCTCCCGTCCAAGCCCTGCAGGACGATCTCCGCCCTGGCAGGAAGGGCCTACACCTCAGCGGGCCAAGCCGCTTCAGCACTACACTCCATGGCCATCTTCCAAGTATTCCAGGCCAAACTCCTCCGCTCATTGGACGAGTCCGGCACGCTTTTCGGGACCTCCGCAGCGCCACAGATTTAGCCCTGCGGGCTACGAAAGCCACGGCCCAGGCCATTGGCAGATCCATGGCCAGCCTCGTTGTGCTGCGCCACCTGTGGCTGAACCTGACGGAAATTAAGGATCAGGACAAGACGGCCTTCTTGGATGCCCCCGTCTCCCCGTCAGGACTCTTTGGGCCGGCAGTGGAGGGTTTCACGGAGTGCTTCACGGCTGCACAGAAGTCGTCTCAGGCCATGAGACACTTCTTACCCAAGCGCTCGAGCTCTGCGTCTGCTTCTAGCCACCCCAGGCCTGCGCCGGCTCAGCAGACGAAGCCCGCTCCCTCCGCTTCCCAAGCAGCGCCGCCCAAGGAGCACCGCCAGCGCTCGCGCCCTTCTAAGCGCCCACCCTTCCCGAGACGCCAGGGACCCCGGCCCAGGATTGCGCTGGACCCGGCGACTCCAAAGTCATCCTGATCTGTTAAGGAAGAGGACTGGGGCATGTCCCGCCGCGGCCGGACCACCCCAGAAGCTCCTTCGTGCAAATTCCCCTCCGCCTCGTTCATCTCTGGGCGCGGGAATAACACAGCCTGCTGCCACAGGGCCCACAAGTATTGTGCCCTCCCCAACCGCCGTTTTAACGGCGACCCTATTTTTAAACAATTCACAAAAGAGCAAATTTCCTCTTCCATCACTCCCGGTGTCCGGCCCGCCCTCTCTCGGGCCGTCACCCGACGTAATCCTCCCTCTTGCCACACGGGCCGAGGCTTGGAAAGCCATCCCCGGGGTGTCAAGATGGATTCTAAAAGTCGTAATCCAGGGTTACTCGCTCCAGTTCACCAGAAGACCTCCGCGATTTGGAGGGGTCATCCAGACTTTGGTACAAGCGGACGACGTTCACGTCCTTCGAGCCGAGGTCGTAACTGTACTCAGAAAAGGGGCTATAGAAACAGTCCCTTTTCCAGAGAGAGAGTCGGGCTTTTACAGCCGCTACTTTCTGGTACCCAAGAAAGACAGCGGTCTCAGACCCATATTGAACCTCAGGTTGTTGAACCTTTCCCTTATGAAGTGAAAGTTCAAAGTCCTGACGCTGAAACAAATCCTTGCGCAGATTTGCAACGAGGATTGGTTTTGCTCGCTGGATCTGAAAGACGCTTACTTTCACATCCAGATAGCCCCCCATCACAGGCGATTCTTGAGATTCGCATTCGAGGGTGTGGCTTATCAGTACACGGTCCTCCCCTTCGGGCTCTCCCTGGCCCCCGGACTTTCACGATGTGCATGAATGCGGCTCTTTCCCGCATGACGGCCGTAGTCTCACCAGAGCGCGCTCTGGCTATTCAGCAGCTCGCGGCTTCCGTCAAGAACAAGGCCTACCGCCCTCTGAAGCTCTTCCAGAGGTTGCTAGGGCTCATGGCTTCTGCCTCCCCAGTGCTCCAGCTCGGCCTGCTTCGCATGCTGCCCCTGCAGTTCTGGCTGAAAACCCGGGTCCCTCCTTACGCTTGGCGTCACGGGCGCCTTCGCCTCAAGGTCAATCAGGCCTGTTTGATGGCTCTGAAACCTTGGATGAACCCTACTTGGTTCACTCTAGGAGTACCCCTACAGGCAGTAACACGAAGGACGGTTCTCTCGACAGACGCATCCAACTCGGGTTGGGGTGCCCTGTGCGAAGGCAGCCCGGCTTTCGGCTCGTGGACACACGAGGAAAGCCACCTTCACATCAACTGCCTCGAATTATTGGCAGTGATACGAGCCTTCCAAGCCTTCCATTCTCGTCTGATGGATCGCCACGTCCTAGTCCAATCGGACAGTATGACAGTGGTCTCATATATAAATCGCCAGGGCGGTCTTTCGTCCAGCCGCTTATGCGCTCTGGCAAAACGCCTTCTGGAATGGGCTTCCCCAAGTGTTCGCTCACTCAAAGCGACTCATATACCTGGGAAAAGCAATCTGGGAGCAGACATGCTGTCTCGGAACAACATCCCCTCGGACGGGTGGATGCTCCACCCCCAGACTGTTCAAACCATATGGGAGTTCTTTGGGAAAGCAGAGGTGGACCTCTTTGCCTCAGGAGACAACTCTCATTGCCCAACTTATTTCTCCAAGAAGGACGACGCATTGGCCCACATCTGGCCCAATACCCTTCTTTACGCCTTTCCTCCGATCGCCCTGATCCCTCAGGTCGTCAGACGGATCAGAGAGGACAGACACAAAGTTCTGTTGGTGGCCCCACTCTGGAGGAGCCAGGTTTGGACCTCGGAGCTGTTTCGGCTTTCCACAAAAGCCCCATGGCCAATTCCCCTGAGACGGGATCTCCTCTCTCAGGCGAACAGAACAATCTGGCACCCACAGCCAGAGCTTTGGGCTCTACATCTGTAGATCCTCGACGGGAGCCGTCTAACCTCCCCAGGAATGTGCTAGATACCATTTCACAGGCAAGAGCTCCGTCCACGAGACGCCTCTACGCCCAGAAGTGGTCAGTCTTTGCTAGCTGGTGCTCTACACGCAGCATAGACCCGGAGGAATGCGGAGTATCTTCCATACTAATTTTCCTCCAAGAGCGACTGGACTCGGGGCGAGCCCCTTCCACGCTCAAGGTTTACGTAGCAGCCATTGCGGCGTTTCACTCGCCCATTGCTGGACAATCTGTAGGGCGGAACGACTTGATTATTACGTTTCTGAGGGGTTCTAGGCGATTGCATCCTCCTCGTCCCCTCACCGTTCCCCCCTGGGACCTCTCTTTGGTCCTCAGGGCTCTTAAAGGTCCTCCTTTTGAGCCATTAAGTCTAGCAGGCCTCAAGCCCTTAACGTTTAAAACCGCTCTGCTACTTGCTTTAGCATTGGTTAAACGCGTTGGCGATCTGCAGGCACTCTCTGTGAGCCCTGCATGCCTTGAATTTGGGCCTAACGACTCCACGGTCGTGCTCAAACCAAGGGTTGGCTACGTTCCCAAGGTGCTCTCTACGCCGTTCAGAGCACAAGTGATCTCACTATCTGCGCTCCCCCGTTCATCGGACGAGCCAGGGCTAGAATCACTATGCCCCATTAGGGCTTTGCGCGTCTACATCGAGCGATCACAGCCCTTCCGGCAATCTGATCAGCTATTCGTTTGTTTTGGTGGCCGCACCAAAGGGTCTCCGGTCTCGAAACAGCGTCTATCACGATGGATCGTTGACGCCATAGCCCTTTCTTACTCCTCTGCAGGCGCTACATGCCCCATTGGAGTTAGAGCCCATTCCACCAGAGGCATGGCTTCATCATGGGCCTGGTCCAGTGGAATCTCTATCAAAGACATCTGTGAGGCGGCCGGCTGGTCCTCGCCGTCCACTTTCGTCAGATTCTACCAGTTGGACGTTCCGACCTTGCTTGCTCGGGTCCTTTCAGTGTAAAATTGCGGTCCCTTAATATTCCGCTTTTTGCACATCACAAACTCAGGAGTTCTCTCCTCCGTAGTGTAACAGGGTACGACGGCTTCGGCCTTCACTTGTCCTCGGCCCCTTCTGGTGCCTGCTCAAGTTCAGTCGTTCCCCAGCCGTGGCACGGCGTGGTTGAATTCGTTCCCCCATACGCAGTACGAGTGAAATATTGAAAGGGAACGTACTCGGTTACTAACGTAACCTCGGTTCCCTGAGATATGGAACGAGTACTGCGTTACTTGCCGTGCCACGAGGCTGCGGCTTAGGTCGTCGCTTCAGTCGATATGGCCTGATGGCCTATGGCGACTCGCCCGCTTATATAGCACATTACCCCGCCCCTTTTGGCGGGAATGTGCGCGCGCTCTCTTCTCATAGGCCGCGCAGCTGAGCCGCGCCGCCATTGGTTCAACAACTTGTCTATGAGTGAACCAATGACGGTGCAGTTACACTGCGTTATTGAAAAGGCTTCAGTGGCGGGGAAAAAGGGAGACTTTTCCCCCATACGCAGTACTCGTTCCATATCTCAGGGAACCGAGGTTACGTTAGTAACCGAGTATGTTTTGTATATTTATGGAAACTGCAACTTACTAAGGAGCCAATAGTTAGAAATTGAAAAGATCTCAAATGATTTGTCCCATGCTCCTTTCATTGAGCCTTCCTGTATGATCTATTCTGGACACTGATTTGCAGTAATACCAAACTCGCGATAATCTACTAGAAATAATGATTTCAGGAGAGTCCAGAATAAATCAAAATTTAAAATTTTTTTGTCAAGTAAAATATGTCATGCCAATTACACATTTAAACAATTAGAAGCCAATTCAGAAATCATAAATACATAACATCAGTTTGATCAAAGATGACTCTAAAGCCGGGTTTACACTGTGCGATATTGGCCACAATTTGGTCGTCTGAGACAAATTTTGAGAATTCTAAAAAATTCCTATAATCCTAGGCTTAAATCTGCAGTCTTTGATCGGTAGTTTGACATTCACAGACAGCCGATTAATGAGCGTTGCGATCAAATTTTACCTCTGACGAAATTCTGGCAGTGTCAGAAGATTTGGCACACAGTCCTGCAGTGTGACTTCTCCTATGACAAACGTCAAATTGTCTTCGTTTTTCAAGACAAGCCATTATCAAAATTATCGATAGAGATGTCTTTGTTAGCCACCATTTCTGTCCCGCGTGTAATGCAGCTCACAGTCACCGAACGTGTGTGGATTGATGATGTAAAACTCCAGATGAGTTTTCATGTGCGTGTCCGTTTTTAACTCGTTTTGACTGTCGTACAGTCTGACATAAATGACAGCTGACATCCCACAGTGTGTCATGAGGATCATGAATGTACGGTCTGACAAGCAACAATCCTAAAGGACTGTTATAAATCGCACAGTGTGCACCTGGCTTAAGAGTAAGAAATGCATTCATAGGGGTTGGATGAATATTTCTAATATTCATCCACCAGGTTGAATATTAGAAATTAGGCTCCTGTCTGCCAATTGCTCCTGTCTGCCTCGCTGCCTCTGCTCGCTGCCTCGCTGCTGGTGGTTTGCGTCTCCATATAGCTTTGTTTTCTCTTTTATTGAATCTCTTACTTTTATTCATTGTTGCTTATATTATTATTATTGCCTACCACATTAATCTGACGTCGCTAGCTTGTAATCTTTGAATCTAAATCGGTGTTACAACGCGTTTGCATCTCGCTAGCTTGTTAACTTGTCATCAGTCTCGCACGCTCCTCTTTCAACGCGTTCATCAAACAGCTGTGGTAACTCGGATCGGATCAGTCTACAAACACGGTCAGTCATGTCATCCTCTCCCAGAATTGTTTCCTGTTCCATCTGTCACATGTTCAGTATAGCTCTCTCTGTCAGCGACGAGGGATTTACATGTCATAAATGTAGGGAAATAGTCAGGCTGACAGAGAGAATCTCAAAATTAGAGACACGTATCCAAACTTTAATCGAGGATAGTAAGAATGCAGGGGCTTCAGATACTGTTTTGGATGCGACTAGCTTAGTGAACTCTGTACATTGTTCGGTTCCGGCTGTAGAGCCCGCGCAGCAGGGCACTTGGGTAATGGTGAGGCTGCCTAGCCGCGGAAAACACCACTCTTCCGTTCCAATAAGAACATCAAACAGGTTCTCCCCACTCAGTGGAACGTGAAAATAGAGACACCAGCCACCATAGTCACATGCTTGCCGGGAGCCAGAGCACCTGTCATCAAAGCAAATTTAAAAGTGCTGGCTAATGCTAATCGTAAATATTCTAAAATTATTATTCACGTCGGCACAAATGATGTTCGACTTCGCCAGTCGGAGATCACTAAAATTAACATTAAAGAGGTGTGTGAACTCGCAAATACAATGTCAGGAGAAGTAATTTGCTCTGGTCCCCTTCCTGTTCGTCGGAGTGATGAGATAGTTAGCAGATTATCATCACTCAATGGCTGGCTGTCTAAGTGGTGTCCGCAGAAAAATATAGGTTTCATAGACAATTGGAAAAGTTTTTGGGGCAGACCTGACCTGTTGAAAAGAGATGGTTTTCATCCGTCCTGGGATGGTGCTGCTCTTCTCTCTAGTAATATGGCACATAGTCTTAGAGCTGAAACATGACAAACTGGGGCCCAGGACAGGAAGCAGACAGACTGGCTAAACTGACCATCTGCTAGCTGCCTCACGTTACAGAAGTCAGATAAATCCCAACACATAGAAACTCTTACACCTAGATATTATCACATAGAGACTGTGTCTGTACCCCGAATTAGTAAAAACAAAAAACTTCCAAACCCATTCAATGGTAAAAATTTAATTGATGTTCAACAAATGAAAAATAGAAATAATAATGATAAACAAATGATAAAGCTTGGATTGTTAAATATTAGATCACTTTCTTCAAAAGCACTTATTGTAAACGATATTATCACAGACAATAATCTAGATGTGCTGTGTTTGACAGAAACCTGGCTAAAACCGGACGATTACATTACTTTAAATGAGTCTAGTCCTCAAGGTTATGATTATCGACACAATCTTCGTCAGAAAGGCAAAGGGGGAGGTGTTGCTGTAATTTATAGTAATATTTACAGTATCAGCCAGAAGTCTTTCAAATATAATTCCTTCGAAGTGATGGTGCTTTACATAACATTATGTAAGTTGACATTTGTGCTGGCTACTGTATACAGGCCACCAGGACACCATACAGACTTTATCAAAGAATTTGCCGATTTTCTATCAGAATTAGTACGAGCTGCAGATAAAGTCCTTGTTGTTGGTGATTTTAATATCCATGTAGATAATAAAAAAGACTCATTGGGATTGGCATTTACAGACATTCTAAACTCTATTGGTGTTAGACAACACGTGTCAGGACCCACTCATTGTCGTAATCATACTTTAGATCTAATATTGTCACATGGAATCGATATTGATGCCGTTGAAATTCTGCAGCAGAGTGACGACATCTCAGATCATTATCTAGTCTCCCTGCCATAAATATGGTAGAACCATCACTTCTACCACTAAAGATCGCTTTATAAATATTCTTCCTAATCAGTTTCATCACCTTAGCATACCAGACAGCTTAGAAGACCTCGATGTTGCAACAGAAACTATTGCCTCTGTCTTTTCCAGCACATTAGACTCAGTTGCTCCTTTGCGTTTAAAAAAAGATTAAGGAAATTAATCCAATGCCATGGTACAATGAGCACACTCTGGCCCTAAAAACAGCAGCTAGAAAAATGGAGCGTAGCTGGAAGAAAACAAAACTAGAAGTATTTCGCATTTCGTGGAGAGAGAAAATTATTGAGTAAAGAAAGGCTTTAAAAACAGCTCTGATCAGTCTATTTTTCAAAACTTTTAGAAGAAAATAAACACAACCCTAGGTATTTATTTGATACAGTGGCTAAATTAACAAGAAATAAAGCTTCAACTTCTGATGTTTCCAAAGAGCATAGCAGTAATGACTTCTTTACTTGCAAGATTGATAATATTAGAGAGAAAATTATAAACATGCAACCGTCTACTACAGTATTGTGTCAGACAGTGCATTGTAGTGTCCCTGAAGAAAAATTCAATTCAATGTCTGCTTTAGGAGAGGAAGAATTGTGTAAACTTGTTAAATCTTCAAAATCAACAACATGTATGTTAGACCCTATACCGACTAAGCTATGGAAAGAGATGCTTCCGGAGGTCATAGATCCTCTTCTTAATATTGTTAATTCATCTTTATCACTAGGATACATACCAAAAACTTTTAAGCTGGCTGTTATTAAACCTCTTATTAAAAAAACACAACTTGATCCTAGAGAATTAGTCAATTACAGGCCGATTTCAAATCTCACTTTTCTATCAAAAATACTATAAAAGACAGTTTCATCACAACCATGTTCGGTAACACTTTATAATAACGTTTAGTTATAAGTCACTTGTAAATTATTAGTTAATGATGAACTAATAATTTACAAAACATGATTATATGTTTATAAATGATTGATAAGTGTTATGTTAATATTTTATGAATGTTTTATTAATTCAGTTATAGGTCATTTATAAATTATTAGATAATGTTCAACAAATCATTTACAAAACATGAATAAACATTCATATGTGATTAATAAGTGATATACTAATATTTTATGAATGTTTTATTAATTTGGCTATAAGTCATTTATAATTTATTAGTTAATGATCAGTGATTAGTTAATGATTATTAGTAAATTATCATTAGTAAATGATCAGTATATGATTTATTGATGAAGTTGTAAGCTGGTCTGTGTTCAAAGGCACAAACATGCTGGTATGCTAAAGCACTATTTTTAAGAAGAGTAATTTATTTGTTTTGAAGTGGATAAACATTTATAAATACCTTACAGTCAGGTGATTCTAGTCGATTATATTAAATCCTTTCACTCATCAGCACAGACTTGTGTTCTGTGTGGAGTGTGTGGGGTCTAGTGATGAAGTCATCCTCTGATCCGGATTTACCTTCCACTGAAGCTCACATCAGGTGCACAGAGTTAAACACTCCATGTGTGTCAGAGAAGACAGCTGTCTATACCCTCACCAGTCAGCACTTACACTGCTGTACACACTACAAAGTGTTCAACACCTGTTATAGATGATGTGTAAACGCATAAATAAATCATTTACAAAGCTTTCTGCATACCCAATTCTAAAGTGTAAACTATTCTTCACTTGTAAATGTGTTACGTATCATTTGTAGATCTTTCTTTCCTGTTACAAATTATTTGTATATGTATACAAGTCATTTATAACACTTTCTGCATCCCCTATTCTAAAGTGTAAACTATTCATCACTTGTAAATGTCTTACATATCATTTGTAGACCTTTCTTACCTGTTACAAATTATTTGTATATGTATACAAGTCATTTATAACACTTTCTGCATACCGTATTCTAAAGTGTAACTATTCATCACTTATAAATGTGTTACATATCATTTGCAGACCTTCTTTATAAATTGTGTACAAACTGCAATTTGTAAATTTACCATTTATTTGCCATATGCAAAGTATATCTTTCAGTTACAGGATATAAAATTCTATACGAATCTCGATATTTAAATTATATATTTTTATATAAAATTTATGATATTTTATGCAAATATATTTTACTATTATATAGATATCTTTGAGCCCCTAACTCACCCCTTATACCTAAACATGACCACTTTTTAGCCACTTCACAAAAATAAAAACGTAATATAGATATATTTACAGTGACTGTTATCTTAGTTGATATACTGTTGTATAAAACGTATAATTTTAAGCTCCCTACTCCACCCTATAACCTTAAGCATAACCATTTTGACAATATACGTAGTGTAACAGGCAGATAAATGTACGTTAGTCACAATAATTTATTTAAAACATTACAAAAAGCAGTATACAGAACAGACAAAACGACGCGTGTGCTACATTACCAGCGAAATTACAGCAAATCATAATTGTGTGTGAGTAACAGAATGAAATTAAAGTGTTTAATCGCTGCAAACATTCCTCTGATCTGCATTTCCATCCTTTTAAGCGTCTCGCTAATCTAACTCAACACAGCAACTCAAATTCGGCATGTCGCAAACACACTATGGTAGTCGCAAATCACATGTGACAGCCAATAAGGAGCGAGGTTTGACATTACTGCCGCAAACCTGTGTCGTATTGTTAGACGCGCCAATTTTAATTTGAAAGCTATGAAACAGCGGATTGATACGATTATTAATGTATAATGGTTATATTACGTTATAAGAATCTTTTCCTCACACCATGGCATCGTACGACTTCTGAAGACTTGAAAATAATGCACGAAATAATGGACTACGTTTATTATCAGTTTATGGTGCGTTTTCATGTTATGGTGAGGAGCTGTTCCATGAAAAACAAAATAAAAATTAAATGATTAAGTGCTGGTTAAACGGTGGCAGAGTGTTGATTTATTTATTTATTTAAAAAATAATGTAAATTTTAGGCTTGGGTAAAGTGATCTGGGTAAAAGGAACATCTGCAAATGATGTGTAACACATTTATAAGTGATGAATAGTTTACACTTTAGAATAGGGTATGCAAAAAGTGTTATAAATGACTTGTATACATATACAAATAATTTGTAACAGGAAAGAAATGTCTACAAATGATGTGTAAGAAATTTATAAGTGATGAATAGTTTACACTTTAGAATAGGGTATGCTGAAAGTGTTATAAATGTCTTGTATTCATATACAAGTAATTTGTAACAGGTAAGAAAGGTCTATAAATGATATATAACACATTTACAAGTGAAGAATAGTTTACACTTTAGAATAGGGGATGCAGAAAGCTTTGTAAATGATTTATTCATGCGTTTACACATCATCTATAACAGGTGTTGAACACTTTGTAGTGTGTACTGACTGGTGAGGGTATAGACAGCTGTCTTCTCTGACACACATGGAGTGTTTAACTCTGTGCACCTGATGTGAGCTTCAGTGGAAGGTAAATCCAAAATCAGAAGATGACTTCATCACTAGACCCCACACACTCCACACAGAACACAAGTCTGTGCTGACGAGTGAAAGGATTTAATATAATCCACTGGAATCACCTGACTGTAAGGTATTTATAAATGTTTATCCACTTCAAAACAAATAAATTACTCTTCTTAAAAATAGTGCTTTAGCATACCAGCATGTTTGTGCTTTTGAACACAGACCAGCTTACAACTTCATCAATAAATCATATACTGATCATTTACTAATGGTTTGTTCAACATTTGTTCATGATTAACAATTGTTAATTGAGATAATGATACTAAAACCATTTTGTCATAAATACTTCAGTTATTATAAGTGATAAATAATGTCTTAACTAATAGCTTATAAACCATCTACTAATGATCTGTTTGATTTATTTGAGATAACTTACAGCACATTTGTAAATTGTTAGCATAACACGTATTAATCATTTATGAACGTATATTGTAATGTTTTGTAAATGATTCGTTCATCATTAACTAATAACTTATAAGTGTCTCGTAACTGAACTAATAAAACATTCATAAAATGTTAACATATCACTTATTAATCATTTATGAACGTATAGCCATGTTTTGTAAATTATTTGTTCATAATTAACAAATAATTTATAAATGACTTATAACAGAATTTATAAAACATTCATAAATTATTAGTAGATCACTTATCAATCATTTATAAATGTATATTCATGTTTTGTAAATGATTTGTTAATCATTAACTAATAATTCATAAATGACTTATAACTGAACATTATTATAAAGTGTTACCACTGTTCTCATTAGAGTTACTAGTGATTTGCTCTTATCATCAGATCGTGGTTGTATCTCTCTATTAGTGTTACTGGATCTTAGTGCTGCATTTGACACTATTGATCACAATATTCTTCTAAATAGACTCGAAAACTATGTTGGCATTAGTGGAATTGCATTGGCATGGTTCAAATCATACTTATCCGTTATCAGTTTGTAGTAGTAAACGATGAGATGTCATATCAATCACAAGTTAAATATGGAGTACCGCAAGGCTCAGTACTAGGACCGTTGCTTTTCACTCTGTACATGCTACCCTTGGGAGATATCATTAGGAAGCATGGCGTTAGTTTTCATTGTTACGCTGATGATACTCAGCTCTATATTTCTTCACGCCCTGACGAAACTTACCAATTCGCTAAATTAACAGAATGTATAGCTGATATAAAAAACTGGATGACCAGTAATTTCCTACTACTAAATTCAGAAAAAAACAGAGATTCTAATTTTTGGACCAAAAACTACTTCACGCAGTAACCTAGAATACTGTCTAACACTTGATGGCTGCTCTGTTAAGTCTTCGTCATCAGTTAGGAACCTGGGTGTGCTCTTTGATACCAATCTTTCATTTGAAGGCCATGTTACTAGCATCTGCAAAACCGAATTCTTCCATCTTAAAAATATATCTAAACTACGACATATGCTCTCAATGAAAAATGCAGAATAGTTAGTTCATGCGTTCATGACCTCAAGGCTAGATTACTGTAACGCTCTACTGGGTTGTTGTTCCTCCCACTTGATAAATAATCTACAGCTCGTACAAAATGCAGCAGCTAGAGTTCTTACTAGAACTAGGAAGTATGACCATATTAGCCCAGTTCTGTCATCACTGCATTGGCTTCCTGTTAAATATCGTATAGATTTTAAAATCTTGCTAATTACTTACAAAGCACTAAATGGTTTAGCTCCCAAGTACCTGAGCGAGCTCTTAATGCATTATAGTCCTTCACGTTTATTGCGATCTCAGAATTCAGGTCAGCTGATAATACCTAGAATATCAAAATCAACCGCAGGCGGTAGATCTTTCTCCTATTTGGCACCCAAACTCTGGAACAATCTTCCTAGCATTGTTCGGGATGCAGACACACTCTGACAGTTTAAATCTAGACTAAAAACACATCTCTTTAACCTGGCATACACATAACACATTATCAATTTATATTTTCAAATCCGTTAAAGGATTATTAGGCTGCATAAATTAGGTCAGCCGGAACCGGGAACACTTCCTATAACACCAGATGTACTCGTTACATCAGAAAAAGAATGGCATCTACGCTAATATTAGTCTTTCTGTTTATCCCGAGGTTTACCATAGTCAACCGGATCCGGGCCGTATCCAGCACATCATCAACACGACAGCCAGTGCCACAGTTCCTAAACAAACCAACCATACCGGCGTGATGAATACGATCCTCAATTGGACACGACCACAACGCAGCCCTGAAGTACCAGCAGAGATCGAGTCGACTAGATCATCCACTGTGAAGGCCTCATCGACACAACAGCCAGTAGCACAGTTCCTCAACAAACCGTCCATACTGGCGTGATAAATACGATCCTCAACTGGATGGAACTGAAATAAATACTTTGAATGTTGCGATCCTATCAGATTTATGATAGCAATGTAAGGACTTAGCCTATTTATTAGCTCAATTTAATTGTTACAGGGAATAAGAATTGAATCAACTGTAAATGATTCAGAATTAATATTTAACACTTCATCAATTATTCGTCCAGCGAAAATTGAGGTTAGAGTATTTTACCAATTCTGGATAAAATACTATTCTGCGGCCAACAGTAACAATATTTTATTATGATTATTGTTATTATTGTAATTATTATATTATAAGCAAGAGGTAACTTGATCTTTAAGTTTAAGACAGTAATTTGATACACAGCACAAGAAACTCGTATATGTGAAAATCAAAACAAGATTTATTGACTACTTCTAATGATTACAGGAAACTAAGGCTAAACACACACACACACATACATGCACACACATTTGCGGAGTTGATGAGTTATGAAAAGTCCCAAGTTCAGTGCTAACTTAACTCATAACCTGAGGAAAATCACAAAAGCAGAGCTTTGGCTTGATTCTTTAGGTCTAAAGGAGTTTCACCAGTTTCCAGCAAGAGAGAGAGAAGTTTGCTTGTACCTGCGTTTGCTGTGACAGCTGAGGTAATCGGGTTGTTCCGTGACTCGTGTACAGCGGAATCCCGTTCTGGATTGGCTGTCTTTCAGGTGACGTCTTCTCGGGAAAGCCCTGTGGGTTGCGCGGAAGCTTTGAAGGATGCTGCTGGCTGAGCGTCTGGCTTGAGCGGCTCTCTTCTTGGGAGACTTTGGTCAGATATTTCACGAAGTGTTGTGGAGTCTGGATGTGACGGCTGTCGAATGATCAGCGGCGCAGCTCGTGGTTGAAGTCGGGTGTTCGATGGAAAATCAGCCCCGGTCAATCAGTTATCAATGACCCATGCGACTTTTCCGCCGTGGTCAAAGTAGCGGTGTTTCGGCTACCGGCTTCTGACCGATTTCGAGCGATTTCTGACCGACTTCTGGCTTCCAGCTTCTGACATTAGCTTGTTCGGACAGCATAGTTTTAAGGGAGCGATCCTCCAATGAGACGTTGCTACGGAGATTAGACACGCCTCGTCTATTGTCTATTGATCACATCGCGTGATATCTGCAGAACATTCTCCTGTTTTATTAACAACTTTATAAAGTTTCTTAATATTTTCCTGATACTGAATTTCAATGTTTCATTCACACAGAATTACACAGAATTATAAATTCTGCATTTAGAACTCAAACATGGCACACTTCTTACACACATATTACTAGACTGACCTAATTAAAACAATGATTACAATAATGCATTTGAAGAAAACCCACATATTGAATACATTGAATAGACATGTTAGTAATTACATCATGGCATGTATTATTCTGTATATAGTTAATACTTTAAGTAATCGACAATTGTCCCTTTTGAGATTCAAGATTGAGTCCTTAAGCATAGTTTAAACTTTGACCGGAGTCACGAGTGACCGGGTCACGATGGACGGTCAACACAAGGGAGGTATTGATAGGACAGATTCGTCTTTAAATCCGTTGATGGGTATTTTCCTGTTCCGTCCAATAATACAAGAGGGTTTTGTGAGAGAATCAATAGATTTAATGTGATCAAATCCACGTGATGGGTTCTGATTAGTTTATTGCTGATGAGCTAAGAAGTCCTTTAGACAGAGTCCTTTGTTAAAAGAAGTCACGTCATCACTTCAGGAAATGGATCTTTTGGACCAAATGAAGCTTTGTTCAATCATGCCTCTGGCTGATGAAGCCATTTGGTAACGTCTGTCGAACGAGTCCCTACAGAGTCCCCCTTTTGCTTGGCGAGGTTCCTGGTGCGAACGTCGGCAGGCACTGGAACAAGAGGCAGAGAGAGAGAGAACAGACAAACACAAAACACAAACAATGCTTCCCTCACTTGGCTGAATCCTGGTGAAGGACTTGGGTATCTTGGAGTAAACGGGTTAGGAACACTTCAACTAACATAGGGGCGTACTGTTTAAGATCAGTTGTGATTGGGTGGTTTCGACTAATCTAATTGTCAGTGGTTCGACGAGGAGGTAGAGGCGTAATTTCAATCAGGTTGGTTGAGTTCTCGGGTTCAGGTTCTTGGTCAGTTCTATCACGTCGGAAAATGCGCGGAACGCCCGACGTGCATCTATCAAAAGACTCTTGCACGGCATTCATTCGCTTGTGCAGGATGAAGGCCAGTGTCAAGGTCACAATATATCCTACAACAGTAGAGATGCAAAGTGCTGTGTCAGCAGCAGACCAAGACCGAATGAATGACACGCCAGCGGGCGGAAGGCGAGCTATAGCTTCTAAGGCTGTATCAACAGGAGTCAGATCAATAAGTTGTGTTCCTTCCTCCCTGATCCTTTCTTCCAATTCCGGATCGAGGACGAAGGAATGCTGTTTGAAGAACGGTGAGATTTCAAGTTCCGCCTGGTACTCATCGTCGCCAAGGTGATACAATGCAAGATCGTCTATGTGGAGGATCGAGCCCTTAGGGACACTGATCCAGAGGGTTTGGTTAGGCAGAATGATGCGCGTGGCAGTATCGTGTTGATCATAGGTAAGGGTAGCGGTACGTGCAGGGGTGTTGACTAACCATCGGTTTCCTATGATTTCGGCTTGCGTTGCCTCGACTTGAGACCATGGTGTAGCTTCAGCGGGGCAGCTAGTGTCGGGTCTAATTGATTCTAGGCCGCAGATGCCCTCGGTATTGTCGTGGACGAATGGTTTACTTGGGCAAAGGTAATGAATGTCTTTAGTGAGCGTACACATTTTTAGGTTTGGGGCTAGATACAACTGTTCGTTGTTATCATGGTACGCCACGACCTCAGGGGTGTGTATTTTGACATAGGTGTTCCCTTGCCAAAATCAAACATTCACAACGTCTTTGAGCCGGTAAACATTATTCAAATCGATAATGGGCAACTGAGGAGGAAGACTAATGATAGTGAAGGAGGAAAAAGGGAAAGCATGAGGAGAGAGAGAAAAGAAAACACAAAGAGACACGAGGACACTGAGTTTACTAGAGCAAAGTGAGTGTCACATGTGTGAAGCAACTCCTTTCTACTAGAGGTTGTTCCTAGCAGTGCTGTGGAGGAGCATGTGTAAGTGTTGTGTAAAATAAAAAAGGAAAAAAAAAGCAAAAACTTTCCCTAAAATGACAAGTCATTAGTGTGGTGTAGAGTATGGGATTGTCGGTCTGTGTCAGTGGGAACCTTGGTGCCTCTTTATCTGGTTCCGATGGACCCATCGAAGGACAGGCTCGTTGCGGCCTTGTCTGATTTTGATTCGGTAGGCGACAGGTGAGAGCTTGTCCACAATCTCATGTGGTCCTGTCCAGTGAGGTAGGAATTTCTTTGACAGGCGATGGGGAGCTTTCTGCCTCGGCTGGGCAAAGCTGTAGTACCACACTTTGTCTCCGACATTGAGTTCTTGGTAAGAGGCCTTTTTGTCGTAGTAGGCTTTACGACCTTCCGCGCTTCTCTGGAGGTTTTGTTGTGCGAAGGCGAAAGTCGCTCTCAGGTGCTGATGCAACTCTTCCAGATACTGGTGAGTGGTGTAGGCGGTGACAAGGTTCATGTCACCAGGTTGGTACAGCAGGTGTAGCGGTAGTGTCATTTGTCGCCCTGTCATCATTTCGAATGGGGCTACTCCGGTAGACCGGTGAGGGGTGGCCCTGATGGCCATCAGTACCAGAGGGAGCTTGATATCCCAATCCTTTTGGTTGGCGGACACATACTTCTTCAACATGCTTGCCACTGTCTTGTTGGCCCGTTCGACCTGCCCTGAGGAAATTGGATGATGGCTTATGTGAAGCTTGGCCTGTATGCCCAGGAGTTTCCATACATCCTGCATAACCTCAGCGGTGAAGTGGGTTCCTCGGTCAGAGTTGACTCTTAGAGGCAGTCCAAATCTTGAGAAGATGTGGTTCATTAACAGGCAGGCTGTTGTTTCTGCTGTATCGTTGGGAGCTGGGAGACACTCTACCCACTTTGTGAATTCGCAAACCACGGTGAGGAAGTATTTGTTACCCCGTGTTGACCGTGGCAGGGGTCCTACCCAATCTATTTGGAGGTCTGACCATGGGAAGGTCATTCCTTTCCGTTGTAGTGGTGCTCTGTGGTTTGGGTTTGCCGGTTGGAACTGGCAACACACCAGGCATCCTTTTACGTATTCCGTCACATCTTGCTGCATGCCAGGCCAATATGCTACTTGTTTGAGCGTTTCATAGGTGGCCTTGGCGCCATGGTGTCCAGCGCATGGTGCATCGTGGGCGTGTGTCAGCATTATCCCCCTTTGGCTCTGAGGAACTACAAGCTTTGGCGCAGTTAGGGGCTCAGGGACATATGTGAGAACGCCGTCCTTGAGATGCAGCATGTGCTTGATTGAGTGAAGGTGGCGGAGATCAGAGGAATTGGATAGGTCGGAGGTGGAAATGGGATGAGTTATTGGGTCGGAAATGTGAGCGATAATGGTTTGCAGCGTTGGATCCGACGCTTGGAGGGTGAGGAGATCATCCGCAGTGAACTGAGGTGAGAGTTCAACATGGGAGGAGGCGGGGGTTTGCGCGCCAATGGCGTGCTGGCGGCGGGTTATGGCTGCAACTGAAGGGTTGGGTGGGAGGGATGGGAATTTCCAAGGCTCTCCATGTGATGCACCAGCTTTGGCAAGGGCATCGGTTTGGTCATTGAGATCTTTGTCTTGCCCTGGTTGGCGTGAATGACCACGGACCTTTTTCCAGTAGATGATCATGTCATGTGTGGTGACAATGGCATCGCATGCTTGGAAAAGTTCCTGATGTTTGACAGGCTTGTTGTTAGCTGTCTTGAATCCGTTCTGTTTCCATCCAGCTAGATGGCATGTGAAACTTAGACGGGCATAGTTCGAGTCAGTACATATCAGGAGTTCTTTGATGTTGTGGGAGGCGGCCAGTTGTAGGGTGATGAGGATGGCTGCTATCTCTGCATATTGAGATGAGTGAGGGCCTAACTTGAACTGTTGTGGTGGGCAAGGGTCATTGTTGAGCCAGACCACGCCTGCTCCCGCTTTCAAGTTGCCTTGTTGATTGTAGGAGCAACCATCGACATATGCTGTGGGCATGCCTTCACACACATTCTCCTCGAAGTACCTATAGTTTGTCAGTTGCGGTGGTGCCGGTTCTTTGGCTTCTGCTGAGGTATTCAGCGTGTCTGTTGAACAGCTCTGACAGGCTGCTAGCCCGTTTCCCAGTGAGGATTTGTGGTTTTGGGCATATCTTGCCTCGACGTCTCGTCCTTGGAGCGTCATTAACCATGTAGCTATGCGGGCGTTGGTTACCACGCCATCCCTGATTCGTTGGCTGTTGAGGAAGGTCACTGGTTGGTGACACGTTTCAATGATAACCTTCTGAGCTCCAATGTAGTTGGAGAAACGCTGAATGGCCCATACAGTGCAAAGCAAGGCTTTTTCGCAGTCTGAGTATTTGCATTCTGGGGGAAGCAAGGTTTTGCTGGCATAAGCGACCACCCGTTTGTCTTTGTCGTGGAGCTGGTACAGACCTGCACTGAGGCAATGATTGGAGAATCCAGCTTCCAGATAGAATTCTTTTCCTGGGTCGGGGTAGGCCAGGCATGGGGCGGAGCACAGGCGTTGTTTGAGCTCGCTCATGGCTGTGTCCTGGGCTTCCGACCAAACAAAGGGTTTGTCCTTCTTCAGGAGGGAAGTCAGTGGTCGTGCGATGTCAGCATAGTTCTCGATGAACTGTCGTGAGTAGTTGCACACTCCCAGAAAACTTCGTAGCTCAGAGATGTTAGTGGGCGTCTTTATGTTTTGTATTGCTTGTGTACGGCTGGACTGCGGCTCAATGCCGCCTCGTCCGACGAGCAAGCCAACATAATTTACCTTGGTTTTACACCATTGTCCTTTGTGGAGGGCAATTTTCGCTCCTGCTGTTGTCAGCTGGTTCAGGACATGGTCGATTTCTTTGAGGTGGTCTGCCACATTGTTGCTTTTCATAAGGATATCGTCAACATAAATGAGGTTGCCTCTGGCTCTGGCATCGGGGCAAGCTTTGTTCAGAAAGATGTTGAATTCAGCTGGGGAGTTGGCATAGCCGAAGGGGCACCTTGTGAAGGTGAATTGTCGATTGCCAAAGGTGAACGCCAACTTGTGTTGGTCATCAGGGTGGACAGGGATTGTCCAAAATCCTGAGGCGACGTCCAGTGTGGATAGGATCGTGGAGCCTTTGATTTTGGGAATCTCTTGGTCCAATTGAGTCATAGGCCATCGCGATAAGGGAACTTGCTGGTTCAATTTGCGATAGTCAATGGTGGGCCGCCATTTGCCGTTTGGCTTTAGGACTGGCCATATCGGGGCGGAGTAGGTGCTGTTGCAGGGTCGGATGACCCCCTTTTGTAGCATGGAGTCAATGATATCTTGCACTGATTCGTATGATGCTATCGGAATCTTGTACTGCCGCACAAATGTCGGTGGCGCATTTGGGTGAGTTGGGATGCGCACCATGTGGATATCAGTCAGGCCACAGTCCAGGGAATCCTTTGCGAAGGAGTCCTTGTATTTGCACAGAACTTCTTTGAGTCCTTGGCGATCCATTTCACTGTGGAGGGCATCCGCCTCGCTTAGGATTTGTTGGACTTGTGCATTGAACCCAGCATAGGGTTCCTCTGAGTCTTTGAGGGACTGTGGGCCTTGACAGTCAGTTCTACAGGTGACTCTGTTGCAGTCTGTGTTGACACAGCGTAGACAGCGAGGTGAGTGTCATCTGTAAGTTCTGATCGGCAGACACTTTCTTTAGGCACCGGCAGAATAGAAGTGATGGTGATGATCTCATGGGGCTTTGTGCAAAGTTACGGTGTTGTGGCATTCATCTGACATTAGTTCAACTGGTATGTGGCCGATGACAGGAACTGTCAGTTCAAAGTCATGGAACGCCTGGTTGATGAGCCATCCCAGGTGACTGGCTTTTGGCACATTGATGTCTTTGGCCGTACAGTTGTTGAACAACACATACACAGCACGAGATGACACTTCTATGAGAGGTGTGGCTTCCAAGGTCAGTCCTAGTTTTAGGCAGGTCCTGGAAGGTTGGAAGAAGCCTAGCTTACTGTTAAGGGTCTGGCCAGGTCGCATGTTGAGGCGGACACTGACACTCTTGCTGTAAGCGGGGATTGTGGCTTCTTGCTCGTTGATCATGGCGCATGCATCTGGTATTGTTTGACCAGATCGAAGATTCTTGAGGTTGACTGAAGATGTCAATTGGTGTGACAAGGGAGCCCATATGACGTCATTCACGGTGTCAACGCAGGCGTTGAGACGGACCATGATGTCTGCTCCTATGTAGATGTCATGAGGCAGGTTGGGGACAACCAGGAAGTAGTGACTCAAGAGTCTGTCATTCCATCGTATGTCTGCAGCACAGACGATCTTGGAGGTAGCCATAGTTGTTGAACATGGATTGAGAGGGAAGCGGCTATGCTTCGAGACGTGTGGTATGCTCTGATTTGTCTGCTTCAATGTTCTGAAGAGCTTCAGGCTGATAGCTGAGTTTTCAGCCCACAGGGCTAATGCTGCATCAGGCACTGATGTGTCTTGGACATTTATGGCAGTCATGATTCGGAGGGAACCTGAGTCTGACGCTTGCAGTGAGCAGAGGAATGGGTCTTGGTTCTTGTTGCTTGAGTGGAACTTGCTCTTGACTTTGAACTTGCATCGTCAGTCAGTGGATGGGGGGTGGTGTCTGTGACTTGACACTGCAATTCGTTCAGGTTTACTGACTGGAGGGGCAGAGGCTCACGGACTTGTGTCCATATCTTCAGGTGTTTGAAGTCTATTAAGGGTTCAAAGCGGTTAAGCAGGTCTTTCCCAATGAGGAGAGGATATGTGTTGAGTGGTGAGACGTATACTGGGTGAACAAGGTTCATTGGTCCCACTGTTAGGTGAATTGGGGCCACATGTTTTAGTTGTAGGCCTGTGTGGGAATATGCTTGGAGGTTCAGCTCACACCTTTGAAGTTTGAAGGTTCCGTTAGACCTTTTTGTTCTGTTTTGGACTTCTTCAAGGAGTTCTGTTGACATTAGGGTGATGTCAGCTCCAGTGTCGAGGAGGGCTTCGACCTTGATGTGTTGTTCGATGATAATGGAGAGGTAAAACTTTCTTGCGATACCTTTCTCAATGAGATCACCTAGGAGTTGGGGGACTGGAGTTTGGGATGAGAGAGGTAGGATGTCAGCATTTATTTCGTTTTCTTCGGAGGAGTGGCAGACGACCAAGACAGCACTTTCAGGAACTGGAGTGATTTCAACAGCAGGTGTTTGTTGGACACTGCTGTGATCTGACCCATCAGGTGTTGGATCAGTTTCTGACTGTTTTGCAGGATGTTCAGGTGGGACTTCTTGTCCGTTTGAAGTTATGGTGCTTGTGGTTCTCTGAGAGAGAGATGAGGTGCTGTTCTCTGGGGTGTGTTGAGTCAGGTGGTCGCTGCCATCTCGTCCGGCCGCTAGTCAGGATGAATCTGGTTTCGCTTTCTCTTCCCACTTCCGGTCATCCTCCTTTCGTTGGAAGAACTCTTTCATCATCATTTTCATCAGCTCTTGAGAGTCGAAACAAGATGAAGTCTTTTGTTCTGGTATGGATTCATTTTGAGCTCTGTCAGCTTGGAATCTTTGTGAGTTTTTTCGTCGATTCCTTGGGCTGGTTGCTCCAGGGTGTGTTTGTCGTTTTCCCTTGGATTCCCATGAGCCTTTTCCTCTAGGGTTTCCAAATGAGCTTGGCTGATTCCAAGTTTTCTCCCAATGACTCTCATGAGGTCTTGATTGGTTCCATGAATTTTCCCAGTGACGTCCAGGTGAGCGTTGTCGTCCACGTGGTCCATCCCAGCGGTTGTCTCTCTGTTTAGGTCGAGTACCAGTGTGGGAGTCCCACTCTCTGTTGGACGAAGATGCATTCCACTCTTTGGGTGTCGGCTTGGCAAGGTCTTGACGCTGGGTGCCCTCTAGGGCCAGCCCTTGACTCTGGTGTTGAAGTCAAGAACTGTGGTGGTTTTGGTGCCCTTTTCTAAGGCCATCTTCTGTTTGCAGTAGGCTTTGTGCGCCAAGTCTCTTAACTGTTGAGCACTCATTGTGCGTGGACAGGCAAGGACGCCAAGATGGTGGCTCACCCCAGGATGGAGGTTTCTCAGGAAGAGAGTTTTGAAGTTCAATTCCTCCTCCATGCTCTGTTCGTTGCGAGACCCGAAGTATGCTAGCCTGAGTCGGCTATAGAAGACTTGAGGAGTTTCGTGACGACCTTGTTTTGTTTCCAGGGCAGCCACTAGTCCTCGTTCTGACTCAGGGTCGGCAAACTCTTTGATGAGAGCTTCTCGGAGCAGGTGGTAATCAGTCTTTGTGTGGGCAGGCTGCCGGTCCAGGAAGCTGCGCACTTCAGAGCTGGATGTGGCTCTGAGCAAATAAAGTCTATCTTTGTCAGTGACATTGGGTCTCATTTCCAGATGGAAGTCAATATCTTGCAGATAACTCTGAACATTTGGACTACCTGGCACATTTGGAGTGAATTTGCCAATGTTTCTAGCGAGCTTGTCAAGGTCTCTGAGGTCCAAGCCATGAGATGATCTGTGGCTGGCTGGAGCACGTTCTTTTAGCTTAGCGGGGAGGTAGGATTCTTCGGAGGGAACAGGTGACTGTTTTGGCACTGCCCCCTTTTGATCATGTGCCAGTCCAGGAACAGGGGAGCCGGTCCTGCTTGGCAAAGGTGAAATCGGTGTCCGACGTGTTCTTGACGGCTCACAGCGCAATTCATATGCATGCTTGAGTTCCTCTTTAATACTGTCAGACTCTTCTTTGATGTAGTCAAGCTGTTGTTTTAGGCGGCTGACCTCATTTCTTGACTCATTCAGGTGAGTTTCGAGAGCTTTAATTCGGCTGTTCTTGTCTCTGAAGTCAGCCTTTGCTTTTTCCAGTAGCTGTTCTGCGTATTGTAGCTTGTCGGAGAGGTCAGCGTAGTCTGCTCTGCCTCGTTCCATTTCTTGCGTAGTAGCTGCTAGGGTCTCTTTTAGCCTGTTGATCTCCTCTTTTGCGCCTTGTTCCACTTCATCAGGCCCTTCTTGTCGTTCCTGAGCCTCCAGCTCCAGCTGTTCGATGCGTCGTTGTGCATGTGTCAGCTCCTGCTGGCGATGGGCGGCTTGCCTGTCGCTCAGTTTGAGGGTGGCGATGAGTGTGTGGCTTAAGGAGCCGGTGATCTTGGCTAGTTCTTTGTGACTGTAGCTCTGGCTTGGGTCCTGTTTCATGAGGCTTGCTATGTTGTCATCCAGCTGGTCCTGTGTCTGATGCTTTAGTGTTTCAGCGGCCTTAGGTAGGAGGCTGTCTGTTACAACACTTAGCCAGGTCTCCAGATCCTTCCAGTGTCCAGCAGGGTCTGTTGTGCGAGACATGTTTGGCACCGCGAGGGAGATCTAAACCCGAAACTGACACAGACCTTGAAGAAAAGAACAAAACAAAACACAACAAAACAAAACAAACAAGCAGGGCAAATCAAAGGTGTAAGTGTGCAATGTCAACTGTGAGTTAATGGGAATGAGTAATGAGTGTGTAAATGTGCAGGTAAGACTGGTTCTCGACTGTGGTCCTCTCGTGGATGTGCTTCTAACTCGGAGTCTCTGCGGAAAGAATCAGTAAGCACACACAGGTAGCACAGCTAGAGAACAGCAGAAGAAAAGAATAGCATGAAACAAACAGAATAGCATTTAGCAAAGAGCAGAATAATAATGGGGTGCTTCCAGTTTCCCTATAAGATGAAGTTTTGTCTTTAACACTATTTGCAGAATGAGTTTTGTAAAATTTAATTTTAGAAGGATGGTTCTAGACAGGGGTTGAAAAGGATTTCAAAGTACCAGGACTGTGATTGTTATTAAAATTCCCTTCGGGGCGAAAGAAAAACAATAACAATGACAGTATTGGTTTCTCAGCTAGTAGGATTGACAACCATGCACCACTTAAAGCGCTTCTAGACGCGTGCTCAGGGTTTATGGACGCCTACCAGTCGACCTGCTCGAGCCTAGGCTGGGTAGGATAACAGGATGAGGAGGGAAGGTAAAGTGAGTGTCATACTATTTTAAAAGAAGTGTTCCGTTTCCCAAATATTTGTTAAATATTTCTCAAACACTCTGCTTTTATGACTTTCACAGGTACAAATCCAAAAACCAGCAGAAGTAGTCAAACCAGAAGAGGACAGCTGAGAGAGAGAGAGAGAGAGAGAGAGAAGAAGAAAGAGAGTGAAGTTTTGCTCCCAAAATTTGGAAAAATTACAGGGTTGACAGAGTGGTGGCGCTAGGGAGTCGCTACACCTAGGGGGTTGGCTTACTGCGCTAGCAGGAGAAGTCAACTGACCCAAGTATTGAGGGAGACCCCCAAAATTTTCCTTTAAATAAATGAATTAAATCAAAGACTGAGGGAGTGAAAGTCTGAGACTAAACTTTATTTTAAATGAAATTTCGAATTCAAATTTGGAAGTTGTGAATTAAAATTGTAATGGGTTCAGCATTAAACATTGAGAGCAATTATAATCAAATTAATCAAACAAGTATCATCTGAATTAGGGAAGCCCAAATCCTAATTAATGACTAATGAAATTAAAATTTCAAAGCAATAATGATTAGTTAATGATTAAAATTGCCAGATGTTTGTAAGCAACTACCATTAAATTAATCCACAAATATCCATACCATATGAAAGCTAAACTGAAATTGATTATGAACTTGATTTTTTGATTAAAATTGAAATCGAATTAAAGTTTCCAATCAAAAATGCATATTCCCAGATGTCATTCAATAAGAGCAATTACAAATAACATAAAATGTCATTAAAAGTAATTAGGACGATTGCTACTAAAACAAAAAGACAAAAAAACAACTGACAAGAGTAAATTTAGGAGAGAGAACTCTCAAACAAATGATATTAAAAACCAGGTTTATTAAATTTAACATTTGTCACGTTCTCTCAAATGGGAGGAGATGAGAAAAGATAAGATGTGTAAGTTAGACAGAGAGGGAGGTGAAAGCACTAGAGTGAATTAAAGTTCAGTAAGAAAGTCATTCCAACATTGCAACATTGCATTCAGACCACAAAATGCTATGCTAGCCACTAGCCCTTTAGCAATGCTACTAGCTTTACATAGACTGTAATGCAACCGTGCTAGATTTAGCTAGCTCAGCTTGTGCTAAGCTTTGTTTACACACAGTTGAATATGGCGCTGGCAGACTGCGCATGCGCACTTAAAGGTTACCCGGGAAAGGTTTCTTAGGGCTTCCGGGTTACAGCTGTCACTGTCGTGGTGACCGTGACGCACAACCATAGACAGCGCACAACAAAGAATACACTTGTTCTATACTCTTTGCACACAGATAACGAACATACAAAAATCACATTAATCATTGAACTGACGGCGCAGTTCTCAATGACAATGAACCATTCAGCTTCTCCTGTTTCCGAGCTGAACAACCCCCAGACGTTAGAGTGAGGCACATTAATCCACAGATTTTTCTGCACTTAATAATAGTAACATTACTGAGATCTCGGCGATCTGAATCGTTCGTGTCAGTTTCTGGACACGCAACAACATGCAGGATTTACTGCAACAATACTTGATCAAGAATTTTCAAAATAATCCCATTCAAATCAAACTCAGACACGTATAGTGTTTAGAGTATTAATATCTCATCTCACGAATGAGCGGATATAGGCGGCACATTAGGTAGCTACTCTCTAATGTGACCATGCAGGGATTTTAGCTTAGTTGAAATAACATTGGAACACGCAATATTATCCACTATAGCTAAGGCCTTAAAGAACAAAGCAAGGAACACGCTCACTCTGTCCTGGTGCGCTCTCAGGCGACTTTCCTTTTGTCTTGGCAGACAATCTTAGATTCATTTACTGCAGTTTTAACAACAACAACAACAACAACAAAACGTACAGACAAACAACTCGAGTTCAGATTTCATTCATCCACAGCGCCTTATGTGCAATCATTGTTATGACAATCAAAAAGCCTCGTTTCTGTTTCTAATCTGTCTTCCGGATCAAGAAAAGATACAATCACACAAGTTACTTGTTTTGTGTACAAATTAGATTAAACTGCCCGCATTCTCCACCATTATGTAAGGACTTAGCCTATTTATTAGCTCAATTTAATTGTTACAGGGAATAAGAATTGAATCAACTGTAAATGATTCAGAATTAATATTTAACACTTCATCAATTATTCGTCCAGCGAAAATTGAGGTTAGAGTATTTTACCAATTCTGGATAAAATATTATTCTGCGGCCAACAGTAACAATATTTTATTATGATTATTGTTATTATTGTAATTATTATATTATAAGCAAGAGGTAACTTGATCTTTAAGTTTAAGACAGTAATTTGATACACAGCACAAGAAACTCGTATATGTGAAAATCAAAACAAGATTTATTGACTACTTCTAATGATTACAGGAAACTAAGGCTAAACACACACACACACACACACACACACACATACATGCACACACATTTGCGGAGTTGATGAGTTATGAAAAGTCCCAAGTTCAGTGCTAACTTAACTCATAACCTGAGGAAAATCACAAAAGCAGAGCTTTGGCTTGATTCTTTAGGTTTAAAGGAGTTTCACCAGTTTCCAGCAAGAGAGAGAGAGAAGTTTGCTTGTACCTGCGTTTGCTGTGACAGCTGAGGTAATCGGGTTGTTCCGTGACTCGTGTACAGCGGAATCCCGTTCTGGATTGGCTGTCTTTCAGGTGACGTCTTCTCGGGAAAGCCCTGTGGGTTGCGCGGAAGCTTTGAAGGATGCTGCTGGCTGGTGTGGTGCGCTGTTCTGAGCGTCTGGCTTGAGCGGCTCTCTTCTTGGGAGACTTTGGTCAGATATTTCACAGAGGGTTGCGGAGTCTGGATGTGACGGCTGTCGAATGATCAGCGGCGCAGCTCGTGGTTGAAGTCGGGTGTTCGATGGAAAATCAGCCCCGGTCAATCAGTTATCAATGACCCATGCGACTTTTCCGCCGTGGTCAAAGTAGCGGTGTTTCGGCTACCGGCTTCTGACCGATTTCTGACTGACTTCGGACTTCCAGTTTCTGACCTCCAGCTTCTGACTTCCAGCTTCTGACTTTAGCTTGTTCGGACAGCATAGTTTTAAGGGAGCGATCCTCCAATGAGACGTTGCTACGGAGATTAGACACGCCTCGTCTATTGTCTATTGATCACATCGCGTGATATCTGCAGAACATTCTCCTGTTTTATTAACAACAATATAAAGTTTCTTAATATTTTCCTGATACTGAATTTCAATGTTTCATTCACACAGAATTACACAGAATTATAAATTCTGTATTTAGAACTCAAACATGACACTTCTTACACACATATTACTAGACTGACCTAATTAAAACAATGATTACAATAATGCATTTGAAGAAAACCCACATATTGAATACATTGAATAGACATGTTAGTAATTACATTGTATTATTCTGTATATAGTTTAAAAATGATCTCTTAATGATGGTCCATTTGAAATTCAAGATTGAGTCTGTAAGCATAAAGTCATTGAACAGCGACCGGAGTCACAAGTGACCGGGTCAACATGGATTGCTCCACACAAAAGGGGGTATAGAGAGGACATATTCGTCTTTAAATCCATTGATGGGTGTTTTCCTGTTCCGTCCGATAATACAAGAGGGTTTTGTGAGAGAGTCAATAGATTTAATGTGATCAGACCCTCGTGATAGGTTCTGATTAGTTTATTGCTGATGAGCTAAGAAGTCCTTTAGACAGAGTCCTTTGTTAAAAGAAGTCGTGTCATCACTTCTGTTAGGCTAGGTTTTTCCTGTCAGGAAATGGATCTTTTGGACCAAACGAAGCTTTGTTCAATCATGCCTCTGGCTGATAGCCATTTGGTAACGTCTGTCGAACGAGTCCCTACAGTACGTTAACGTTATACAATAATTTCAATACGAATATTATGGTTTCATGGTTGCTTTAAAGATTTTTGTTTGTTATTTGCTAATACTTTTCAACTAACACTTCAACATCCAGCCCAAGATGTATGAGCTAAGGATCTTAAAAGGCTGTTAATCTTAAAAGGCTAAGGCTGTTAAAAGGCATTCCACACTCTGGTAAAACCATTAGTTAAAAAAAAAAAAAAAAAATGTGTTTGCACAAAAGTAAATTCAAGAGATGAGTTTACCACAAAAGTGTGTATAAGGCATATAGGACAGCACAAATTAAAGAGATGTATGAGCTAAAAATCTTATTTGGCCACACATAAACAGGTAATGGGATGTTCAAAGTGACACAATATACAGTTAAATATTCTCCTACTTCATATGTCTGCAATAGTTGTGCCAAAATCTTTGAAAAGTACCAATTAGCTATAAATAATACAGAAATCCTCTCTCCTGGTCTATTGCGAAAGTTTGGTGATTTGTAAATGAGATTTTTTCCCCCACTAATCGCTGATGTTGTTTACATTTTTTGTTTGTTTGTTTGTTTGTTTGTTTGTTTGTTTGTTTTGTTTTGTTTTTTGAACATTTGTACAGTTTTTAAAGACTGCTCTCTAAGCATGGTCAAACATGTTCATAGGAGTTCATGAAAACATAAATACAGCATAAAGAAAATTAAATGACCACCTTTCTACATGACACTGCTTAAGACTAAACAGATGATATTTCTTTTAGGTCATCGTTCTGGTATGTATACGATGTGGGATCACAAGACACGACGCCCCAACAAAAAAAAGTGAGTCTAGCTGTTTTTCTGTTACCTAATATAACTATTACACTTCAGGTTTTTCTAACTATTATACTTAAAGCTGAGCATTTCTCTGTTCTTTTGTGTATGTCTCTAAACAACCGTTAAGTAAATTAATTACAGTTGAAAAGTAGTCATTTTAGGTAAAAGGTGGGATGATTCATGACTTTTAGGTGCCTGTCTATTAGGTCTGATCTACAAAACAGATGCTTTATGCAGTGCTTTATGTCTTAATAATTAATAATTAAATAATATGTCTTTTTATGAAAGCATGCTTTGAGATAACTTATATGTGAAACATGCTCAGTCACATTCAGTCACTCTGAATTCTAGTTTAAATTAATTGAACGTTGTTATTCCCCCACATGTTTAACAATGCTAGTGTTTTCTGCCTCATCAAAGTTCCCACAAGTCACAAAGTTCTAGTAGCATACTGAATCTGAAACCATACCAAATATTAGCATGTAACAGTTTGGAGACATTTGTGTTTTAATGATTCTTTGATTTTTGTTTGCATTTATTCTGAAACTTACTGTTTTAGAAATTGTTTACCAACTTTTAACATCAACATTCTCAATGTATTGCGTGTGATTGTAAGGTTTTGTGTGTCTGTTTTCCTTACGCTTTTGGCTGGAAAACGTACTCGGTTACTAACGTAACCTCGGTTCCCTGAGATACGGAACGAGTACTGCATATGGGGAAAGGTCTCCTTTTTCCCCGTTACTGAAGCCTTTTTCAATAACGCAGTGTAACTGCATCATCATTGGTTCACTCATAGACAAGTTGTTGAACCAATGACGGCGCGGCATAGCTGCGCGGCCTATGGCGACAGAGCGCGCGAATATTCCCGCCGAAATGGGCAGGGTTTAGGGTTATATAAGCGGGCGTTTCACCATAGGATTTCAGTTCTCTCTCCTTCAGCGACGACTTCACATCGCTCCTCGCTGAAGCGACGACACTGAAGCCGCAGCCTCGTGGCACGGCATGTAACACAGTACTCGTTCCGTATCTCAGGGAACCGAGGTTACGTTAGTAACCGAGTACGTTCCCTTTCGATACTTCACTCGTACTGCGTATGGGGAACGAATTCAACCACGCCGTGCCACGGCAGGGAACAACTGGACTTGTCTTGGGCACCGCGAGGGAACCAGAGGACAAGTGAGAAGGCCGGAGCCGTCGAACCCTCGTTACACTACAAAAAGGGAGTTAACTCCCAGAGTGGCATGAAGCGGAGCTCGATAGAGGCCGCTGGATCATACCGAGAGGACCCGAGCTTGTAAGGTCGGGACGTCCAAATGATAAAATCTGACAAAAGTGGACGGCGAGGACCAGCCGGCCGCCTCACAGATGTCTTTAATCGAAACTCCACTAGACCAGGCCCAAGAGGAAGCCATTCCTCTAGTAGAGTGAGCTCTAACTCCTATGGGGCAGTCAAGGCCCATAGAGGAGTAACAAAGAGCAATAGCGTCGACTATCCAACGTGAAAGACGTTGCTTTGAGACCGAAGACCCTTTGGTGCGGCCACCAAAGCAGATTAAGAGCTGATCAGATTGCCGACCCACATGGAAAAAACCTACATAAACATATATGTTTCAATATAGGTTTTGATATAGGTTTTTAATATATGTGACATATATAAAATTGGCCGTTTTCCTATATTATATGTACACATATGTACACATATATGTACACATATATATATATATACACATATGTGTACATATATGTACACATAATATAGGAAAACGGCCAATTTTATATATGTCACATATATTAAAAACCTATATCAAACCTATATTGAAACATATATGTTTATATAGGTTTTTTCCATGTGGGACCAATTTCACGTGTTCGTGTAGCGGTGTGTTTTCTGCGTTGTGTCGTAATCAAAGACAGACTGCGAAAAATCTTGCCATCAGGTCCTCACTTTATTCTGTATAACACAAATGGCAATATATGAGGACTTGTGCAGCATACAAACAGCATGCGGCAGCAACGCACAACGCTGAGAAAGAGAGATATTAAAAGTAACTTAAGTAAAGAAAAATAATCAACGAAACATCTGAATGTACATCACAGAGGGGTTTTGGATTACAATCATACAAATATATCATGTGAATTCAGCTGTTACATGAAACATGGCCTTAATTGAATCACCGCAAAAACTTTGTGCGACCTACCGCTGTGATGTCTCATGCAGACTGGGAAGCAGCAAAGTGCGTCAACACCCCAAGTCAGCATGGCGGCAGGAAACCCCAAATATGGTCATGGCAAGTGGAATCACAAAATAATTGTCTAAATACATAACTGCTACATTCGCACATACATAAGTTCTTGCATAATTTTTTTCGTTAATTCTTAGTTTTTGCCTTGATAATAGAAAATATGAGCTAGGCATCATGTATGACAGTCAAAAATGAGATATGAGCTACAAAATGACCAGATCCTGCCATTAGCAATATAGAAGACATATCTTGTATGTATAGGGCATATATATGGATATGAAGAAGCAATACAGGAGACCTATATTTCCTGTATATGCACATATATGCACCTCAATTTTGCCTATATGTGGCATATATACACATATATGCAGTATATTTACGCATATATGCAGCATACATATAGCATATATGCAGTATATATGCGCATATATGCAGCATATATATAGCATATATGCAGTATATATGCGCATATATGCAGCATATATATTATCATATATGTGCATATATGCAGCATATATGTACATATACACTGTATATAGGTTTCATATATGCGCATATATCCACATATAGGTTCTTTCCATGTGGGCATGAGTTCTTGCATTCTTAGTTTTTGCCTTGATAATAGAAAATATGAGCTAGGCATCATGTATGAGAGTCAAAAATGAGATATGAGCTACAAAATGACCAGATCCTGCCATTAGCTATATAGAAGACATATCTTGTATGTATAGGGCTTATATGTGGATATGAAGAAGCAATACAGGAGACCTATATTTCCTGTATATGCACATATATGCACCTCATTTTTGCCTATATGTGGCATATATACGCATATATGCAGCATATATATGGCATATATGCAGTATATATATGCATATATGCAGCATATATGTGCATATACACTGCATATAGGTTTCATATATGTGCATATATACACATATAGGTTCTTTCCATGTGGGGAAAAGGCTGTGATCGATCAACGTAGGTCCTTAAAGCCCTGACAGGGCAGAGTAGTTCCAGCTCTCGCTCGTCCGACGAGGGAGGAAGCGCTGAGAGGGAAATGACCTGTGCTCTGAATGGAGTCGAGAGCACCTTAGGGACGTAGCCATGCATAGGTTTCAAAACGACTTTGGAGTCGTTGGGCCCGAACTCAAGGCATGCAGGGCTCACGGAGAGGGCCTGCAAGTCGCCAATTCGCTTAACCGATGCTAGTGCAAGTAGCAGAGCGGTTTTGAGCATCAGGGGCCTGAGGTCAGCTGAATGCAGTGGCTCAAAGGGAGGCCCTTTAAGAGCTCTGAGGACCAAAGAGAGGTCCCAGGTGGGAACAGTGAGAGGACGAGGAGGATTTAATCGCCTAGAACCTCTCAAGAAACGCACCACGAGGTTGTTTCGTCCCACTGACTGGCCAGCGATAGGAGCGTGAAACGCTGCAATGGCTGCTACGTAAACTTTGAGCGTTGAAGGGGTGCGACCCAGATCCAAACGCTCCTGGAGAAAAAACAGTATCGGAGATACGTCACACTCCACTGGGTCTATGTTGCGTGTAGAACACCAGTCAACAAAATCCGACCATTTCTGGGCGTAGAGGCGTCTCGTGGACGGAGCTCTCGTCTGAGAAATGGTATTCAGCACGTCCCCGGGGAGGTTAGCAGGCTCCCGTCAAGAGACCAGAGGTGCAGAGCCCAGAGTTCTGGCTGGGGATGCCAAATCGTCTTGTTCGCCTGAGAGAGGAGGTCCCGTCTCAGGGGGATCGCCCACGGAGCTTTTGTGGAAAGCCTGAACAGCTCTGAGGACCAAACTTGGCTCCTCAAGAGCGGGGCCACCAGGAGGACTCTGTGCTTGTCTTCCCTGATTCGTCTCATGACCTGTGGGATAGCATAAAGGAGGGTGCTGGGCCTGACATGTGCCAGCGCATCTTCCTCCTTCGGGAAATAAATTGGGCAGTGAGAGTTGCCTTCTGAAGCGAAGAGGTCTACCTCTGCCTTCCCGAAGAACTCCCAGATCATGAGAACCGTCTGGGGGTGGAGCATCCACTCGTCTGAGAGGACATTGCTCCGAGATAGAATGTCTGCTCCCAAATTTGTTCTCCCGGGTATGTGAGTCGCCCTGAGCGACTGAAACCTCGGTGATGCCCATTCCAGAAGACGCTTCGCCAGAGCGCATAAGTGGCTGGACGAAAGACCGCCCTGGTGATTTATGTATGACACCACCGTCATGCTGTCCGACTGGACTAAGACGTGGCGCCCTGTCAGGTGTGCCTGGAACGCATGAAGGGCTCGAATCACTGCCAACATCTCGAGGCAGTTGATGTGCAGATGGCATTCCTCGTGAGACCATGAGCCGAAGGCCGGTCTGCCCTCGCAAAGAGCGCCCCAACCTGTGTTGGACGCATACGTTGAGAGCACCGTCCTTCTGGACACCGCCTGTAGGGGTACCCCATGGCTGAACCATACAGGGTTCATCCAGGGTTTCAGATTGACCCTGAGACGCAGGCGGCCGTGCCGCCAGGCGTGAGGAGGGACCCGGAACTTCAACCAGTACTGCAGAGGCCGCATCCGAAGAATGCCGAGCTGCAGAACCGGGGAGGTGGAAGCCATCAGCCCTAGCATCCTCTGGAAAAACTTCAGAGGGAAATAGGCTCTGTTCCTGACTGATGCCGCGAGCTGCTGAATGGCCAGAGCGCGCTCTGGAGAGACTACAGCCGTCATACGGACTGAGTCGAAAACCGCACCCAGGAACGTTATACGCTGGCTGGGAAGCAGTGAGCTCTTGGCAAAGTTGACCCTAAGACCCAGGCACTCCAAGTGGCTGAGTAACACGGATCTGTGATGCTCCAGCTCGGCTCGTGACTGGGCTAGGATGAGCCAGTCGTCGAGGTAATTGAGAACCCGGATTCCCATCTGTCTCAGTGGGGAAAGCGCCGCGTTCATGCACTTGGTAAAAGTGCGAGGAGCTAGGGACAGTCCGAATGGAAGGACCGTATATTGGTAAGCCACACCCTCGAACGCGAATCTCAAGAATCGCCTGTGATGGGGGGCTATCTGGATGTGAAAGTATGCATCTTTCAGGTCCAGCGAGCAGAACCAGTCCCCGGGGCAAACCTGCACAAGGATCTGCTTCAGCATTAGCATCTTGAACTTCCGTCTCATGAGGGAGAAGTTCAAGAGCCTGAGATCTAAGATGGGTCTGAGACCGCCATCTTTTTTGGGAACTAGAAAATAACGGCTGTAGAACCCTGAATTGCTCTCTGAGGGGGAGACTATTTCTATAGCTCCTTTCCTCAGAAGAGACGTGACTTCGGCTCGGAGGACATGAACGTCGTCCGTGTTGACTGAAGTCTGAAGCACCCTGCTGAAGCGCGGGGGCCTTCGGGCGAACTGAAGCGAGTAGCCTCGACTTATGGTTCCCAGAACCCAGCTTGACACTCCGGGGATGGCCCGCCAGGCCTCGGCCCGCGTGACAAGGGGCTGAATGGTATCGGGTGATGGGCCGCCAATCAGGGGGCCCGTGCACCGGAGAGAGTGGAAGAGAAACTTCGCTCTTTCTTAGAGAAGGTAGAATATTCATAGTGTTCGCCATAAGAATGGCGTTTTGCATGGACGCAGCACTGGGCCCAGTTAGCACAACACTGATCATATCTCCCACGCCCGGAGCTGAACGAGGCGGAGGGGGGGTGGAACGAAAGAGCTTTTGGGGTGGTCCGGCCGTGGCGAGACTTTGCCCCATCCTCTTCCTTCCTGAAAAGTCAGGAGGGCTTAGGAGGCGTCGGGTCCAGCGTAATTTTAGGCCGGGGTCCCTGACGTTGCCTCGGGAAGGAGGAGCGCCTACGATGGCGCTGTTCCTTGGGTGGTGCTGCCTGAGAGGTAGAGGGGGCAGGTTTGTTCTGCTGAGCCGGCACAGACTTGGGGCGGCTGGAAGCAGACGTGGAGCTAGAGCGTTTAGGCAGGAAGTGTCGCATAGCCTGGGACGAATTTTTTGCTGCAGTAAAACGCTCCGTAAAGCCCTCTACTGCTGGCCTGAAGAGACCAGAAGGAGAGACCGGGGCATCCAAAAAGGCCGTCTTGTCCATCTCCTTAATCTCGGTCAGGTTGAGCCACAAATGGCGCTCAAGCACGACCAGGCTGGCCATGGATCGTCCAATGGCCTGAGCTGTGGCCTTTGTGGCACGCAGGGCTAAGTCAGTGGTGCTGCGGAGGTCACGGAAGGCAGGTGCATCGACGCCGACTCATCCAGAGAACGGAGGAGCTTCGCTTGAAACACCTGGAGAATAGCCATGGTGTGCAGCGCTGAGGCAGCCTGGCCCGCGGACGTATATGCTCTGCCAGCCAGGGCAGAAGTGGTCCTGCAGGGCTTGGATGGAAGGGCCCTCTTAGTTTTCCAACCCACAGCCGTGGGGGGACAGAAGTGAGCCGCCACTGCTTCGTCCAGGGGCAGTAGATGCTCGTAACCCTTCTCTTCAGAGCCATCCACAGAGGTGAGAGCTGAATAATGTGTAGTACGTAGGCGGGCAGAATACGGGGCGCGCCATGACTTCGTCAGCTCGTCGTGAACCTCTGGGAAAAACGGTGCGGCGCGTTGACAAGGGGCCTGGCGGGAACCCGGCAGGAACCACTCGTCGAGCCTGCTCCGTGATGGCTCCTCTGGCGGAGCCCATTCGAGGTCCAAAACCTCTACTGCTTTCGAGAGGATGCAGAAGAGCTCGGCATCCATACCCGGCTTGCAGTCAATGGGCTCCAGCAAGGGAAGGCGGGCGGGGTCAGAATCACCGGCCCGACCTTCGGTTTCAGAGGCCGTGAGAGACATGGAGTCATCAAGCGGCTCGTCCTCAGAACCACCAAAAGAGACGAGGTCGCTCGCATCTGCCGAGGGACGCAACTCAGGGCGGGAGAACAGGACGGGGGACTGCTCTCTCGGGGGAGAGGGTGAGGCACGCGGTGAAGCTGGCGTGACGTCATCCAACCCGTGCGCTGGGCCGTTCTGCCCCGCTGTCTCTTCCTAGCCGGCTCGCGGGAGGAAGAAGACGGGAGGGCGCGAGCGGCGAGATCGCCTTGGTCGCCACTGAAGAAGGCGATCCGCGAGCACAGAGAGGCGAGACTCATGTTCTCACAGTAAGAACACGAGGTCCCAGTGAGCGCGGCCTCTGTATGGGGTCTGCCCAGGCAGCCGACGCACTCACCGTGTCCGTCGTCGTCATGCAGAGGGGCTCTGCATGTGCCACACGAGTGGCGCGGTATTTGTAACAACGCCGCCGCCGTGAAAACGGCATTTGAGGGGCTCTTTTAGAGCGGTGAGGGCCGCTAGAGCGGTGAGAACTGCTGTTGGAAAGCTCTTTTAGAGCGGCAATAAACCGCGGGAAAATCGCTCTTTTAGGCGCGCCGGATGGCGGCAGGAGACGGGCTGGCAGGCGGCCGGAAGTGGGAAGCGGGAAGCGGGAAGCGGGCAGCTCGAGACGGCGCTCGAGGTGGCAGTCGACAAGGGCCCCGGCGCTTCTACGTCGGCGAGCTCAGCAGTCCGCTGCGGGAGCCTCTTCGACGGCGGCGAGAGCTTCTTTCCAGGCGAGCTTCTTCCAGGTGGCGAAGGCTTCAGCCGGAGATCAGCGAGGAGCAATGTGAAGTCGTCGCTGAAGGAGAGAGAACTGAAATCCTATGGCGAAACGCCCGCTTATATAGCCCTAAACCCCGCCCATTTCGGTCGCCATAGGCCGCGCAGCTATGCCGCGCCGTCATTGGTTCAACAACTTGTCTATGAGTGAACCAATGACGATGCAGTTACACTGCGTTATTGAAAAAGGCTTCAGTAACGGGAAAAAGGAGACCTTTCCCTTTCCCTATACGCAGTACGAGTGAAGTATCGAAAGGGAAACAACAACTATGTTTATTTGCTGTAATGCTAGTGAGCTCAAGGTGTTCATAAATAGGTTTTTGGGGCAGTGTGTGTATACAGAATGTAGCAAAAGGATCTTTGAAATATTTTATTTTGTAAAACATCTGCGTAACGAATGGTACCTTTAAAATCGTTGTTTTATTATTAATATCATTAAGTTCTTTGTCATGATTATTATTATGCTTTTTTTTTTATAAATTGCTTTTATTTTTACCTCCTAAAGAATCAGGTTTGCAAGTTGTGTAATACCGTTTTTATGAACTCATGACCACAAAAGAATGAGTTAAGTGATTCAACCTTTTATTTCAACAATATATTGATGAATAGATGCATACATTGAAATAACAAAGAAAATGACAAAAAATAGCATTAAATAAAAACAGTAAAACAATAATAATGACATTACTGTTTGTCTAACCAAAAAAGAAAATCTCTGCAGGCTATCATGTTTTGTTCTAGCTGACTAGAGTTTCAACTATTTCATCAATGTCAGCTTTCTCATTTGTTGAAAACATATGTCAATTACACATGTACACATACCCCACATGGAAAGAACCTATATGTGGATATATGCGCATATATGAAACCTATATGCAGTGTATATGTACATATATGCTGCATATATGCACATATATGATAATATATATGCTGCATATATGCGCATATATACTGCATATATGCTATATATATGCTGCATATATGCGCATATATACTGCATATATGCTATATATATGCTGCATATATGCGTATATATACTGCATATATGTGTGTATATATGCCACATATAGGCAAAATTGAGGTGCATATATGTGCATAAATATAGGTCTCCTGTATTGCTTCTTCATATCCATATATATGCCCTATACATACAAGATATGTCTTCTATATAGCTAATGGCAGGATCTGGTCATTTTGTAGCTCATATCTCATTTTTGACTGTCATACATGATGCCTAGCTCATATTTTCTATTATCAAGGCAAAAACTAAGAATTAACGAAAAAAAATATGCAAGAACTTATGTATGTGCGAATGTAGCAGTAATGTATTTAGACAATTATTTTGTGATTCCACTTGCCATGACCATATTTGGGGTTTCCTGCCGCCATGCTGACTTGGGATGTTGACGCACTTTGCTGCTTCCCAGTCTGCATGAGACATCACAGCGGTAGGTCGCACAAAGTTTTTGCGGTGATTCAATTAAGGCCATGTTTCATGTAACAGCTGAATTCACATGATATATTTGTATGATTGTAATCCAAAACCCCTCTGTGATGTACATTCAGATGTTTCGTTGATTATTTTTCTTTACTTAAGTTACTTTTAATATCTCTCTTTCTCAGCGTTGTGCGTTGCTGCCGCATGCTGTTTGTATGCTGCACAAGTCCTCATATATTGCCATTTGTGTTATACAGAATAAAGTGAGGACCTGATGGCAAGATTTTTCGCAGTCTGTCTTTGATTACGACACAACGCAGAAAACACACCGCTACACGAACACGTGAAATTGGTCCCACATGGAAAAAAACCTATATAAACATATATGTTTCAATATAGGTTTGATATAGGTTTTTAATATATGTGACATATATAAAATTGGCCGTTTTCCTATATTATGTGTACATATATGTACATATATGTGTATATATATATGTGTACATATATGTGTACATATATGTGTACATATATGTGTGCATATATGTGTACATATATGTGTGCATATATGTGTGCATATATGTGTGCATATATGTGTACATATATGTGTGCATATATGTGTGCATATATGTGTGCATATATGTGTGCATATATGTGTGCATATATGTGTACATATATGTGTGCATATATGTGTACATATATGTGTGCATATATGTGTACATATATGTGTGCATATATGTGTACATATATGTGTGCATATATGTGTACATATATGTACATATAATATAGGAAAACGGCCAATTTTATATATGTCACATATATGTAAAACCTATATCAAAACCTATATTGAAACATATATGTTTATATAGGTTTTTTCCATGTGGGTAGCCTGCACATGACCAGGTTAGTTTCCCAGCATATGTTGCCAGAGTAACTGAGTTTGAACTATTTTAAGTTTGCTTTATGAAACAGAATTCACTGACAATAAGTCTGACCAACTAAAACATAGGCCTGGTTTATATTCTAATCTTGTTTTATGAAACAGCTTTCTTGAGACCCAGGCCCCAAAAACAAACAAACAAAAACCACACAACTACTGAGCTACATGAAAAGTGATTTGTGTGAACCTTTTTTTTTTTTTTTGGACTAAAAGTCCCAAAAAAAGTGACGCATACGTCACGTCCTGTTTGTTGCTGCCGCGTTGTTTGAGCTATAGCTCCGTCGAGCTGATTCCTAATTGTTTGTTTTTGCCTCGTAAAATCTAACTTATAATCTATCACTCTTTCTTTTTCGGTGGGGGAACACATCCCCAACATTATTTTATATAAAAAACATTTGGATTACCTTGATATCGCTAGTTTTATCCGACTTCCCGAACTTTCGCTACTAGCTTTAGCCCGTTAGCATTAGCGGCGTGCCACGCCCACGCTACGCTAGCGTTTGTACTCTTCTCTCTCACAATATTATTGTTTCATCTACTCTAATGGCGAGTGTATTGGATGTTTCTCTACCTTTATGTGCAGGTGAGGACACGTTTGAGCTGCATGCGGTGCAGTTGGAACTGGAGGCCGTGGAGCGGCAGATCCGGATCCTTCTCGAGAAGCAGGCCGAGCTACGCGAGCGGCAGACAGTGCTGGAAACTTCTCGCGCTGACGCTCACCAACCCTCGGTAAGTTTGCAGCGCGATATTAACACTCCTGCTTCCTCTACGCTGTGTGTTTCTCTGCACAGGGCCCGAGCACCAAGAACGCGTTCATCCCAGCCCTCGTTCACTCCGGCGCCGTCACACCAGGGACCTTGGGTGCTTCAGCAGCGGAAGACGCGAGCCAGGCCTCGGACCAGGACCTCTCCTCCACCGCCCCCGGTCTTCGTCTCGACACGGAACCGCTTCTCCCCTCTTCGCGAGGCAGAACGCGGCGCCGTGGTCATCGGAGACTCCATCGTCCGCCACGTCCACGCTACCACAGCCAAAGGTAAGGTGCGCAGTCACTGTTTTCCTGGTGCTCGTGTTCTCGATGTCTCTGTGCAGATTCCCGCGATCCTCAACGGTGCTGAGACCATCGGAGCTGTAGTGCTGCACGCGGGGGTGAACGACACCAGGCTGTGGCAGACGGAGGTGCTGAAGCAGGACTTCAGAAGCCTGATCGAGACGGTACGAGCCACATCGCCCGCGACGAAGATCATCGTGTCCGGACCGCTTCCGACGTACCGACGAGGACATGAAAGGTTCAGTAGATTATTTGCTTTAAATGAATGGTTGATGTCTTGGTGTAATGAACAGAAGCTGCTCTTTGTAAATAATTGGAATCTTTTCTGGGAGCGTCCTAGGCTCTTCCGTGCTGATGGCCTGCACCCCAGCAGCATCGGAGCTGATCTTCTGTCAGAGAACATCTCCAAGACGCTTCGCACCATATGACTAGTAAGTCAATCCTCAAATCACAGCCTGTGTTCTGCCCACTTAATTGATAGAAATGTGAGTGTAGTACAGTCTATAGAAACTGTGTCTATTCCCCGAATAGTGAGGTTTAACAATAAAAATAAAGGATCTAGAAAAAACCTAATCGTGATCAAACCAGATTTTTGTAAAATTACTGAACAAAAACAATCTCTAAAACTAGGGCTACTAAACATTAGATCGCTGACACCTAAGGCAGTTATCATAAATGAAATTATCACGGATAATAGTCTTGATGTAATTTGCCTTACTGAAACATGGCTTAAAGCAAATGATTATTTTGGTCTTAATGAGTCTTGTCCACCTGGCTACCGTTATAAAAATAAATGCCGCCTGATTGGCCGTGGCGGTGGTGTAGCAACAATCTATAGAGAGATACTTAATGTTACTCAGAGAACAAACTACAGGTTTAATTCATTTGAAATTCTTGTGCTAAATGTTACACTCTCAGATATAAGTAAAAAGTCGCTACTATCTCTTGCTTTGGCTATCGTTTATAGACCTCCAGGGCCTTATGCTGATTTCCTAAAAGAGTTTGCAGACTTTCTCTCAGACCTATTGGTCAACGTTGATAAAGCGCTGATTGTTGGAGATTTTAACATTCATGTAGACAATACAAATGATACGTTAGGGGCTGCGTTTACAGATTTACTAAACTCATTTGGGGTCGAACAAAACGTCACTGGACCCACTCACCGTCTTAATCATACTCTAGATTTAATTATATCACATGGAATAAATCCTACTGATATAGAAATTCTACCGCAAAGTGATGACGTCTCTGATCACTACCTTGTAACATGCGTACTGCATATTGATGATATTTGTCAAATTGCGCCACGATATCGACTAGGCAGAACAATTCTCCCGACAACTATAGATAAATTCACAAATAATCTGCCTGATCTGTCTCAGCTGCTCATCGTACCCAAACACGCAAATGATCTTGAGGACATGACTAGCAGTATGTACACCATTTTTACTAGTACATTAGATACTGTTGCACCGATGAGATTAAAAAAGGTTAGAGAGAAAAATACTGTTCCATGGTACAACAGTATTACTCGCGCTATGAAAAGAGAAACTCGAAATCTAGAACGCAAATGGAGACAAACTCGTTTAGAGGTCTTCAGAATCGCATGGAAAGACAGTTCGTCCCGCTATAGAAAGACTCTAAAAGCAGCCAGGGCTGAGCATCTTCGCAAACTTATAGAGAATAACCAAAACAATCCACGGTTCTTATTTAGTACAGTAGCTAGATTAACAAATAAACAGACATCACCAGAACAAAATGTTTCATTACAGTTTAGTAGTGATGACTTTATGAATTTCTTTAATGAAAAAATCGAAAGTATCAGAAATAAAATTGTAAATGTACAACCTTTGACAGAGTTTTATGATTCAGCTTTAATTATCGCCCCTCAAGAACAGTTGCAGTGCTTTACAACTATAGGACAGGAAGAGCTAAATAAACTTATCACTGCGTCTAAACCAACAACATGTTTATTAGATCCAATACCCACTAAACTACTGAAAGAGCTGTTACCTGTAGCAGAAGAACCTCTTCTCAATATTATCAACTCGTCTTTATCTCTAGGTCACGTCCCACGACCGTTCAAGCTAGCAGTTATTAAGCCTCTCATTAAGAAACCACAATTAGATCCAAACGTATTAGCAAATTACAGACCCATTTCAAATCTTCCATTTATGTCTAAAATACTAGAAAAAGTGGTGTCGGTCCAATTGTGCTCCTTCTTGCAAAAAAACTCTATCTATGAAAAATTCCAGTCAGGATTCAGGTCTCATCATAGCACAGAAACTGCGCTCGTTAAAATTACAAACAACTTGCTTCTAGCTTCTGACCAAGGCTGTGTCTCAATACTAGTGTTACTTGATCTCAGTGCTGCGTTTGACACTATAGATCATATAATACTCTTAGATCGACTACAATATTACACTGGTATTCAGGGACAGGCATTACGGTGGTTTAAGTCGTACCTATCAGACCGTCACAATTTTGTTTATATAAACGGGGAAAAATCTAAGATCACGATAGTAAACTATGGAGTGCCGCAAGGATCGGCGTTAGGCCCTCTGCTATTTTCAATATACATGCTGCCACTCGGCAATATTATAAGAAAACATGGAATTAGTTTTCACTGCTATGCCGATGATACTCAGTTATATATCTCATCACGACCAGATGAAATCTCTAAATTATCCAAACTGACAGAGTGTGTTAAAGAAGTAAAACATTGGATGACTAGTAATTTTCTTCTATTAAATTCAGATAAGACTGAAGTATTACTTATTGGACCAAAAACCTGTACACAGAATCTCTCAGACTACAATCTGCATTTAGAAGGATGTACTGTTACTCCATCCTCGACAGTTAAAGACCTGGGTGTTATATTAGACAGCAACTTGTCCTTTGAAAATCATATTTCATATGTTACAAAAACAGCCTTCTTCCACCTCAGAAACATTGCTAAGATACAGAATATGTTATCTATTTCTGATGCAGAAAAGTTAGTTCATGCTTTCATGACGTCTCGACTAGATTACTGTAATGCATTATTAGCTGGTTGTCCTGCTTCATCAATAAACAAGCTACAATTAGTACAAAATGCAGCTGCTAGAGTTCTTACCAGGTCAAGAAAATATGATCATATAACACCAATCTTATCATCTCTACACTGGTTACCTATTAAGTTCCGTATCGATTATAAAGTATTGCTAATGACCTATAAGGCTCTAAATGGTTTAGCTCCTCTGTACTTAACCGATCTTCTATCGCCCTACAATCCTTCACGCTCTCTAAGGTCACAAAACTCTGGACTTCTGGTTGTACCTAGGATAGCTAAGTCCACTAAAGGAGGGAGAGCGTTTTCACATTTGGCTCCAAAACTCTGGAATAGCCTTCCTGATAATGTTAGGAGCTCAGACTCGCTCACCCAGTTTAAATCTAGATTAAAGACTCATCTCTTTAGCCAAGCATTCACATAATGCATCTCATACCAGATCAACTGCACATGACTATCTTTGCTTAAAGTTATGAACAGCAGCTACGCTAATTATTCTCCTTTTGCTTTTCTGTTTTACCTTGGGACACCCGCCCTGAGGTGACTAGAGAGGACTTCAGCTTCAGTTTGGATCCAGCCTCTTAAGAAGACCTCAGACAACCATCACCTGTGAAGAGACGGCGCCAGCTCCTGCGAGGACTTCAGAAGACGCAATCATCTGGATCAACATTCACATTGCACAATCTCTATATCCTAATTTATTGTTAATGTAATTCATTTTCCAGGAGCTCTTTGCTTCTACCTTCAGTTAAACTGCTAACAGTGATTGTAATTAATTACCTAAAGTATATTATTTGCTAACTACATTCTTTAAATTGTAATGTTGACATCCATTTTCTGTAAAGCTGCTTTGAAATGATATGTATCGTGAAAAGCGCTATACAAATAAATTTGAATTGAATTTGAATTAAAAGTATTTTCTAAGCTCTCAAACTATAACTTACGATTTACAGCCGTCAAATCGCTTGCTGTTATTTTCGTGCGTTAACTTCGAGGTTGACAGGCAGACACGTTTAATAATAAAAATAATAAAAACTACAAATTATTTTATATGCAAATATGGACACGAACTTCACAGAGTAGATATCCGGGGGAAAATATTTGGGAAAAAATCAAAGAACGTTACCCACATGGAAAGAACCTATATGTGGATATATGCGCATATATGAAACCTATATGCAGTGTATATGTACATATATGCTGCATATATGCACATATATGATAATATATATGCTGCATATATGCGCATATATACTGCATATATGCTATATATATGCTGCATATATGCGCATATATACTGCATATATGCTATATATATGCTGCATATATGCGTATGTATACTGCATATATGTGTATATATGCCACATATAGGCAAAATTGAGGTGCATATATGTGCATATACAGGAAATATAGGTCTCCTGTATTGCTTCTTCATATCCATATATATGCCCTATACATACAAGATATGTCTTCTATATAGCTAATGGCAGGATCTGGTCATTTTGTAGCTCATATCTCATTTTTGACTGTAATACATGATGCCTAGCTCATATTTTCTATTATCAAGGCAAAAACTAAGAATTAACGAAAAAAATTATGCAAGAACTTATGTATGTGCGAATGTAGCAGTTATGTATTTAGACAATTATTTTGTGATTCCACTTGCCATGACCATATTTGGGGTTTCCTGCCGCCATGCTGACTTGGGATGTTGACGCACTTTGCTGCTTCCCAGTCTGCATGAGACATCACAGCGGTAGGTCGCACAAAGTTTTTGCGGTGATTCAATTAAGGCCATGTTTCATGTAACAGCTGAATTCACATGATATATTTGTATGATTGTAATCCAAAACCCCTCTGTGATGTACATTCAGATGTTTCGTTGATTATTTTTCTTTACTTAAGTTACTTTTAATATCTCTCTTTCTCAGCGTTGTGCGTTGCTGCCGCATGCTGTTTGTATGTTGCACAAGTCCTCATATATTGCCATTTGTGTTATACAGAATAAAGTGAGGACCTGATGGCAAGATTTTTCGCAGTCTGTCTTTGATTACCCACATGGAAAGAACCTATATGTGGATATATGCGCATATATGAAACCTATATGCAGTGTATATGTACATATATGCTGCATATATGCACATATATGATAATATATATGCTGCATATATGCACATATATACTGCATATATGCTATATATATGCGCATATATACTGCATATATGCTATATATATGCTGCATATATGCGCGTATATACTGCATATATGCTATATATATGCTGCATATATGCGTATATATACTGCATATATGTGTATATATGCCACATATAGGCAAAATTGAGGCGCATATATGTGCATATACAGGAAATATAGGTCTCCTGTATTGCTTCTTCATATCCATATATATGCTATATATATGCTGCATATATGCGCATATATACTGCATATATGCTATATATATGCTGCATATATGCGTATATATACTGCATATATGTGTATATATGCCACATATAGGCAAAATTGAGGTGCATATATGTGCATATACAGGAAATATAGGTCTCCTGTATTGCTTCTTCATATCCATATATATGCCCTATACATACAAGATATGTCTTCTATATAGCTAATGGCAGGATCTGGTCATTTTGTAGCTCATATCTCATTTTTTTGGTCATACATGATGCCTAGCTCATATTTTCTATTATCAAGGCAAAAACTAAGAATTAACGAAAAAAATTATGCAAGAACTTATGTATGTGCGAATGTAGCAGTTATGTATTTAGACAATTATTTTGTGATTCCACTTGCCATGACCATATTTGGGGTTTCCTGCCGCCATGCTGACTTGGGGTGTTGACGCACTTTGCTGCTTCCCAGTCTGCATGAGACATCACAGCGGTAGGTCGCACAAAGTTTTTGCGGTGATTCAATTAAGGCCATGTTTCATGTAACAGCTGAATTCACCTGATATATTTGTATGATTGTAATCCAAAACCCCTCTGTGATGTACATTCAGATGTTTCGTTGATTATTTTTCTTTACTTAAGTTACTTTTAATATCTCTCTTTCTCAGCGTTGTGCGTTGCTGCCGCATGCTGTTTGTATGCTGCACAAGTCCTCATATATTGCCATTTGTGTTATACAGAATAAAGTGAGGACCTGATGGCAAGATTTTTCGCAGTCTGTTTTTGATTACGACACAACGCAGAAAACACACCGCTACACGAACACGTGAAATTGGTCCCACATGGAAAAAACCTATATAAACATATATGTTTCAATATAGGTTTGATATAGGTTTTTAATATATGTGACATATATAAAATTGGCCGTTTTCCTATATTATGTGTACATATATGTACATATATGTGTGTATATATATATGTGTGTACATATGTGTGTACATATATGTGTACATATATGTGTGCATATATGTACATATAATATAGGAAAACGGCCAATTTTATATATGTCACATATATGTAAAACCTATATCAAAACCTATATTGAAACATATATGTTTATATAGGTTTTTTCCATGTGGGTACGACACAACGCAGAAAACACACCGCTACACGAACACGTGAAATTGGTCCCACATGGAAAAAACCTATATAAACATATGTTTCAATATAGGTTTGATATAGGTTTTTAATATATATGACATATATAAAATTGGCCGTTTTCCTATATTATGTGTACATATATGTGTGTATATATATATATATATATATATGTGTGCATATATGTGTACATATATGTATGCATATATGTGTACAAGCTGGTGTCTGTATTTGTATAAAAGGTTTTAGAAATTAAAAAAATGCAATCAAGCATATTAATTAGTAATGATACACCAATCCGTATAAATGTGAGGTAACACTTAATTTAGGGTCCAATTCTCACTATTAACTAGTTGCTTATTAGTATGCATTAGTAAGCTGTTTATTACTACTTATAAAGCAGAAATTAATGCCTTTTTGTGCATGACCATATTCTACATCCCTTAATCCTAGCCCATACCTAAACTTAATTAATAACTACCTTACTAACTATTAACCCTTTGAGCCCGAAGTGTATTTTTATATAATGTAGGAAAACGGCCAATTTTATATATGTCACATATATGTAAAACCTATATCAAAACCTATATTGAAACATATATGTTTATATAGGTTTTTTCCATGTGGGTACATATGTTGGCAAATACTGTAATAGCTAAATATTAGTGGTGGGTTTGACACTTCTATTCTAACTAACATGGAGAGGCGCACGTCTCCCCCTTCTCATCTTTCATCGAACCACGCCTCGTGCTCCCTTCCTAACGCCGGCCATATTGACTATTTTACCTAATCTCCTTTCGGTAGACTGTAGAGCCCCGGTTCTGTAATCATAACCGTTATAACAGTGTGCCACTGGAAATGGTGATCACGACGTGGAAATAAGCGCTCACGTTTATCTCTGGTGGCTACATCTTGGGGGAAATTTCATTATTTTAGAAAACGCAGTGCTTTTCTGAGGTGAGTTTTTCGGTATATTTTTGTGTGTTTTTTAAGTCTTGAGCATATTCTGCCAAAGTACGTTTTCTTCTAAGGTCTCTCACCCCTTTAAGCCGTCTATTAATGCAGAATGCATAACAGCTTTAGCTGGTTGTATGGAGTGTCCTCCAAACCATCTAAAAAAAGAAAAAAAAAAAAAAAAAAAAAAGCACAGCTTTGTGTGCATAAATCCAATAGGTACCAATTACATGTCAAAGGATCGTGTAAATTAAGATCTTAATACTATTGGCCTACATTGCGCTTCACATCCTTGCAAACCAATTATAATGAAATTGTATGTGACCTTTTTTGAAATCTTATCGCGGCCACATCGTTTGGTTCCACATGTCTTATTGTCGCAACGTAATTTCAATGTTTTATAGTAATATATATTAAGTGTAGGGACAGACAGGGCGCATTGAATTAAACGGGCTATTGACAGCTTTGGAGTTACAAGACAGTTTGCTGGGTATCGGGGCTACTTGTCTTATCTGAACTTTCCCACTCACTGCCCGGTCTCTGATAAGGGTAACATTTCAAGCAAGTTGCTAATTTTAACGCGATATTTAAAGGCCTCATAACGTTAAGAAAGGTGCTGGCAACATCGTATCAGTAGAACGTTGCGAAATACTACCAGCTAATTTAGATAGAGCTTATCACGTCACTGGGTTATCTCTAAACTGTCTGTGGCAATAAATGAAGGTTTAGAAAGCGGATTGAGACAGTGTTTGTAACAATGAATGCATCATGTCTAAAGTGGATACAGGAGAACCCACGATTTTTGAGACATTGTAAAAGCCTCGCCGTCTGTTTATTAACTCCTGTTGTTGCCAACAGCCCTGTAGCCCCTCACTACAGAACACACAAGATCCAGAGGGCGGAGATGGGTAGGTTTAGGGATATGTAAAGTATGAGGAGTTGGATCCAACCCCGCCCCCTGGATCTCGTGTTCTGCAGTGAGGATCATCAGAATTGTTGCATATTTCCAAATAAATAGATTATGATCCACAAATAAATGTGAAGAGATTCACAAAAAAATAAAATAAAATAAAATAAAAAAATAATAATAATCGTATGCACAAATGAATAGAATGAGATCCACAAATATATGTTAGGAGTTTCACAAAAAATTACAAATTCACAAATAAATAAAATGAGATTTGCTAATAAAAAACATATTCACAAATATGTTTTTATGTCACAAGCACAGCTCTGCCTGCATTAATTTGTGAATCACCACCTGTACATTTGTGAATTGTTTTCTGTGCATTTGTGGATTGCTGCATGCATTTGTGGATTTTGAAACATTTCGAGCATCAGGACTACAGACAAATCCACAAATAGTTCGACTCCACCCACCAAATACTCAAGCCAATCAGATAACGGCCATATTGCACTGACCAATCGCAGTACACTCTTGCTACAACCAATCACGTTTTGCTTTACAATCGGGGGCGGTCTCGTCCTGCATTGGCTTAAAAAGGAAGTGGAGGGTTCTTAAACAATTGTACAGTAAAAAGATGTTTAATATTTAGATTTCATTAGACCATTACACTGTGTGTCAAGCCAAGCCAAACTATTATATTTTATGTGCCATTTAAAAATGCCAAAGAAACCACGCTCTCTGTTATGGGGACAACGGTAGCCTATATTTGATACAGATGCGTTATGGAAGCGTCATGTTATTCAAGATAGAACAGAAAGCCTCAACTGGATTTAACCTTGTGATAAACATGCAAGTTTGCAAAATAGATGAAACCGTCGTCACACAACAACAACCAACAGCATTTCACAGTTTATCAATCAAACATTGACGGATATGAGCAGCAAACCAGCTATTAAACATTATGCCCTTTAAGTAATATTTTAATCATTAATTAAACCTTTTAATGTTACCAATGTTTGTAGAGAAGATTTAGCCTTTTTAAACATGTGACAGGTTTTTGAATTCCATAGATTATGCATAAAAGTATGTCCAGCTGTAAAGCTGCTTTGAAATGATATGTATCGTGAAAAGCGCTATACAAATAAATTTGAATTGAATTGAATTTGAAACACTTAATCATACAAATAATATTTCAAATGAATCAGACTTAAATAAAATGTATTTTTCAGCATTGCAACCTCTTTATTTGCATTATCCAAAACCATAGTACATGCAGTGATGCCGAGGCTCGTACTGTTACATCACTGATGGTCATTCAGACTCTTATTTGGTATTATACATGGTATTGTGCAAGTGTGGTATTATAGCTACTGTAGAACAGGACATCCGTTTACTGCCACTGACTCATCGTGTTGCACCGCGCCACTTGTATACAGTATCAGTAGCTGCATGTACATGGACCCTAATGTAATCTGTTCATTTATAATGATTATAATGCCTTATAATGATTATAATCCCTCAGCAAATTAAGCGAATGGTAGCGTGTGGTTAGTAACGTTGTGTAAATTCGTTCACGCATTGCAGATTTCAGGGTACTGCAGACGTAGCCCATTTCATCCTAGAAAGTGAGAAGAGGAGTGTATGCAGCAGTAGTAAAATGATGCAATTAAGCTTGATATACGATGGTCAAATTATGGAAGATCTTAAAACTCTGTTCTGTTGCCTCCTCTACTCATTTGCATTTCAAAATGAATTACATTTCAGAGCTAACCCTTCTAGGCTACAGTTTATGCTGTAGTGCCAGATGCTGAATAATACCTTCTTTTTTTCTTCTTTTTTTCAAAATGTGTTTAACCATTGAATGCATTACACAGTCTGTAAAATATCGTAAACCTTGATTTATAACCACAGAAGATACAGAGATGTAATTAAGGTGTAAGGTGTATTTAATCCACTATAAAACTTCACAGACGTTGAAGTGTTACTATCACTTAATTTCAAAATAGACCGTACATGTGCTATTTGTTTGGAGACAATGTTTCAGACAATTTGACTCTATGTAAATTAAGTCATCCACTTAAATTTACTTATTAGGAAATGAACTGAAATGAACATTTGCATCCCCTTGCCATCTATGTGTTTAAATTAAACGCCTGATATTTTTAAATAACAATACATAACATTCAAATAGGGCAGCATTTCAACTCTGTTTCAGTGTATAGAAGAAAATTCAGGGTAACAATTTATATCTGTCAGGCGGAAACTGGGGCTCATTTTAATATTTTATTTGAGTGTTTTTGTGGTACTCTCTTTGATGAACATTTCATTCTAAAAATTACTCACAGGACTCTATGAGAGACCACAATTAAACACCCATGTTCATGATGAATCTGTGTATCATTTGTTCATTTTTTTTTTTTTTGTATAATATTAAAAGTAAACAATGAGAAAACGGTGCCTTTTTTGTTTTTAATTAACCCCAGACCCCCCAAAAAACAAAAAAACATTTACATTCAGGGGTAGAAAATTAATAAACAGCTTGAATATCCAATCTCTTCATGTGGGCGAGAATGAAACAGATATGTGCCATCATCAGTTGTTCCTCAGTTCCACGCAACAGAATAATCCCACATGGAAAGAACCTATATGTGGATATATGCGCATATATGAAACCTATATGCAGTGTATATGTACATATATGCTGCATATATGCACATATATGATAATATATATGCTGCATATATGCGCATATATACTGCATATATGCTATATATATGCCACATATAGGCAAAATTGAGGTGCATATATGTGCATATACAGGAAATATAGGTCTCCTGTATTGCTTCTTCATATCCATATATATGCCCTATACATACAAGATATGTCTTCTATATAGCTAATGGCAGGATCTGGTCATTTTGTAGCTCATATCTCATTTTTGACTGTCATACATGATGCCTAGCTCATATTTTCTATTATCAAGGCAAAAACTAAGAATTAACGAAAAAAATTATGCAAGAACTTATGTATGTGCGAATGTAGCAGTTATGTATTTAGACAATTATTTTGTGATTCCACTTGCCATGACCATATTTGGGGTTTCCTGCCGCCATGCTGACTTGGGGTGTTGACGCACTTTGCTGCTTCCCAGTCTGCATGAGACATCACAGCGGTAGGTCGCACAAAGTTTTTGCGGTGATTCAATTAAGGCCATGTTTCATGTAACAGCTGAATTCACATGATATATTTGTATGATTGTAATCCAAAACCCCTCTGTGATGTACATTCAGATGTTTTGTTGATTATTTTTCTTTACTTAAGTTACTTTTAATATCTCTCTTTCTCAGCGTTGTGCGTTGCTGCCGCATGCTGTTTGTATGTTGCACAAGTCCTCATATATTGCCATTTGTGTTATACAGAATAAAGTGAGGACCTGATGGCAAGATTTTTTACAGTCTGTCTTTGATTACGACACAACGCAGAAAACACACCGCTACACGAACACGTGAAATTGGTCCCACATGGAAAAAACCTATATAAACATATATGTTTCAATATAGGTTTGATATAGGTTTTTAATATATGTGACATATATAAAATTGGCCGTTTTCCTATATTATGTGTACATATATGTGTATATATATATATATATGTGTACATATATGTGTACATATATGTGTGCATATATGTACATATATGTACATATAATATAGGAAAACGGCCAATTTTATATATGTCACATATATGTAAAACCTATATCAAAACCTATATTGAAACATATATGTTTATATAGGTTTTTTCCATGTGGGGTTGCCGGCAAAATGACTTGTATTTTTTTTCTCCAGAAAACAGCTTAAAATTGGGCTGTCAAGCAACTAAAAATTTTAATCTAATTAATTACATGATATGCAGATTAATCTAATTAATCACACATCAAATTTGGCTGAGTAATTACCCCCAAAAGATCATTTAAAGTCATTGTATAAAATGAGAAAAGCACTAAATAGACATTACAAAATGTAGCTTTAGAAAAAAATATTTGTTTCAGCATTGAATTTATTACACGTACACTTTTAGGCTACAAGGGCCATGCTGCAAGAGCCAAGCTGCATCTGAATTTGTATTTAGATGTACAGTAGTCAACATTTGAAGTGGATCTAAGTTAAGTAACTAAGTTGTCCTAAGAAGAAGGTTTTAGAACTTTGATGAAAGGTCTTGTTCCACTTCAAATGTTGACTATTATATTTACAGACCAAAAGAGTTTGGTTAGACAGTCATACAGGTTTGAAACGACATGAGGGTGAGTACCCACATGGAAAAAACCTATATAAACATATATGTTTCAATATAGGTTTTGATATAGGTTTTACATATATGTGACATATATAAAATTGGCCGTTTTCCTATATTATATGTACATATATGTACATATATGCACACATATATGTACACATATATGCACACATATATGTACACATATATGCACACATATATGTACACATATGTACACATATATATATATACACATATATGTACATATATGTACACATAATATAGGAAAACGGCCAATTTTATATATGTCACATATATTAAAAACCTATATCAAACCTATATTGAAACATATATGTTTATATAGGTTTTTTCCATGTGGGACCAATTTCACGTGTTCGTGTAGCGGTGTGTTTTCTGCGTTGTGTCGTAATCAAAGACAGACTGCGAAAAATCTTGCCATCAGGTCCTCACTTTATTCTGTATAACACAAATGGCAATATATGAGGACTTGTGCAGCATACAAACAGCATGCGGCAGCAACGCACAACGCTGAGAAAGAGAGATATTAAAAGTAACTTAAGTAAAGAAAAATAATCAACGAAACATCTGAATGTACATCACAAATATATCATGTGAATTCAGCTGTTACATGAAACATGGCCTTAATTGAATCACCGCAAAAACTTTGTGCGACCTACCGCTGTGATGTCTCATGCAGACTGGGAAGCAGCAAAGTGCGTCAACACCCCAAGTCAGCATGGCGGCAGGAAACCCCAAATATGGTCATGGCAAGTGGAATCACAAAATAATTGTCTAAATACATAACTGCTACATTCGCACATACATAAGTTCTTGCATAATTTTTTTCGTTAATTCTTAGTTTTTGCCTTGATAATAGAAAATATGAGCTAGGCATCATGTATGACAGTCAAAAATGAGATATGAGCTACAAAATGACCAGATCCTGCCATTAGCTATATAGAAGACATATCTTGTATGTATAGGGCATATATATGGATATGAAGAAGCAATACAGGAGACCTATATTTCCTGTATATGCACATATATGCACCTCAATTTTGCCTATATGTGGCATATATACACATATATGCAGTATATATACGCATATATGCAGCATATATATAGCATATATGCAGTATATATGCGCATATATGCAGCATATATATAGCATATATGCAGTATATATATTATCATATATGTGCATATATGCAGCATATATGTACATATACACTGCATATAGGTTTCATATATGCGCATATATCCACATATAGGTTCTTTCCATGTGGGTAAATGTAAATAAAACTTATTATTATTTTAAACCTGTTAGTATTCCACTGTACCTTACAAAAAAGACCAAAACCATACATATACTTCAAATGGTTCAAGAACAGCATGCAATTTATTTTGGGTGTGCCATTTTTAGGCGTTTATAGGATTAATGATGTGATACTCTAAATATGAAACTAAAACTACCAGTAGGTGGTGGTAAATGTCTAAATGAGTAAGCGATTGAGTAATGAATTAATTTGATTTGTTAAAATGGCTGATTCATTCAGGAATTAAGTAAATGGCGCTTTTCCACTGTTGGGCCAGGCTAACAGCGTGCCAGGCTGGGCCTATGGCCACAGACCTTAGGCACCGAGGCCAAAATCAAGTTGCGTTTCCAGCTCCGCAGTGCTGATCTAAAAACTGCCCTTAAACACACCTCCCTTGATCAAACGTCACACAACCCAACCCATTTCAGCGTGTAGACCATCACCTGACTACGATTAGCTCCGCCTTTCACCTTGACCGCGCCTCAAGCCCCAGCTGGCCCGCTTTGGACCAAGGTTTTCGGCGGGCCGAAAAACCCGTGCCTTTGGCACCGAGGAAGCACCGAAGAGGCACGATCAAGCCCCGGAAGTGACAGTGGAAACGCGACCGGCCCTGGCACGCACTAGCACGCCCGCCTTTGGCCCGGCAGTGGAAACGCGGCTATTGTGTAACTGTTCCATTATGTGCCGATCAGGGCCAGCTGGTGTGGTTTATGGTTTACGGTGATGGAAAAGCAGCTTATGACATCAACGTGTACCACAAGTGCGATTTGAAAGCATACGGTGCCGTATGCTCTAAAACGCTTTTGCGGTACTTACTGTGTTGCTTGGAGACTCACAACAGTTCTGCTGTGGCTTTATAGGTAGGCTAACATTTTCATTGGAAAATTTTAGCAAAAACAGACAATATTGTCTAAAATATACCACAATAGTAACTTATTTATTGAACATTTGTAAATCAATATCACATGTGCACTTGTGCTATTCTGAACAAAAACAGCACTCGTGTGATATTGCAGTCGTTGCTTGTGTGATATTGCTTAACTATAACATATGATATAAATATGCTCCTTTTGGGGCATGTTTGCCCCCATATCTTGAATTTTAGGGCCAATCTGACTAGGGGTGTGCATGAATAGTGAATATTGGAATATCCGATTTAATCATTATTCAAAAAATAAAAATACTATTCGAATTTTACTACATGTTGCTTTGCTGGCTGTAAATGCAGTGAATCCATGATAAATCCCCAAGCATGCAAACTAAAACTCAAAGTTATAACTAAATGCACTGGGTGGCGCTGTGGAAAGTGTTAACAAGTTAATTGTGTTTGATCACAGAATGTTGTTGTTTGCCTCGTGAACTTTGGAATTACAAAATGGAATTACTTTTGATCAAATGAATCAATGAAACTTATCATAATATCACTACCACAATGAGAAATCACATGAAATCCAAACACCAGTCGAATGAGGAAAGACAGCTGTCCATCACTGCATTCACGACTGCAGGTAAGCGCAGCTGTTAGAGATGGGCGATATGGGCTCTGCTCTCTGCTATGCGATCGATTGCTCCTGTCTGCCTCGCTGCTGAGAGGTTTGCATCTGTAGCTCCTTATAGCTTTGCTTTGAATTTCTATTTACTATCATTCCTTGTTGTTTATATTGTCATCACCATAAATTTGATATTGTCTAATTGCCTATCACATTAACGTCACTAGCTTTTAATCTAAATCGCTGTCACAATGCATTAGCATTTCATTAGCCTGTTAACTTGTCATCCGTGCCTACCGTCTTTTTCTCTCGCGCTCTCCTTCAAATAACTTCAAAAAAAGTCCATCAAATAACTGTGGTGAGTCGGATCAGTCTACAAACATGGTGAGTCATGTCATCTTCCCTTGTTATTGTTACTTGCACTGCCTGTCACATGTTTATTATAGCTTTCTCTGTCAACGATGATGGATTCACTTGTCATAAATGTAGGGAAATAGTCAGGCTGACAGAGAAAATTTCATAATTATAGAGACATGCATCCAAACTTCAATCAAGGATAGTAAGATTGCAAGGGCTTTAGATACTGTTTTGGATGTGACTAGCTTATCAAACCCCATACATTGTTCGGTTCCGGCTGTAGAGCCCATGCAGCAGGGCAACTGGGTGACTGTGAGACGGCATAGTCACGGGGCAAAACACCGCTGTTCCATTCCGATTAGAACTTCAAACAGGTTCTCCCCCCTCAGTGATGCACCAACTGAGAATCCTGTTGAAAGTGCCCTAGTTATTGGTGATTCTATTACAAGGAATGTGAAAATAGAAACACCAGCAACCATAGTCACATGTTTGCCAGGAGCCAGAGCGCCTGACATCAAAGCAAATTTAAAAGTGCTGGCTAATGCTAATCGTAAATACTCTAAGATCTTTATTCACGTCGGCACTAATGATATCCGACTTTGCCAGACACTAGACTCCTATCTGTTCGTCGGAGTGATGAGATACTTAGCAGACTATCATCACTCAATGGCTGGCTGTCTAAGTGGTGTCCACAGAATAACATAAGGTTCATAGACAATTGGAAAAGTTTTTGGGGCAGACCTGACCTGTTGAAAAGAGTAGGGTATCCATCCCTCCTGGGGTGGTGCTGCTCTTCTCTCTAGTAATATGGCACATAGTCTTAGAGCTGAAACATGACAAACTGGGGTCCAGGTCAGGAAGCAGACAGACTGGCTAAACAGACCATTTGCTAGCTGTCTCACGTCACAGAAGTCAGATAAATCCCAACACAGACTCTTTCACCAAGATATCATAGGGCTGGACAATAATTCAATATCCATATATATTGCGATATAATTTTTTTCGATAACGGTGATATGATTTTTAAACACATTTCCGGTATTTCGATATATACATTACAGCATCACTGACTTGAGGCACAGCCGTTAGAAAGAGCAGAACGCGATTGGCTATTTGCGTGATGACGTACACCACAGAGACATGCAGCCACCAGCCAGTGCTCAACAGTTGTACGCTAAGATCAAACGCGAACGCGGCAAGTTTTACAAAATGAGTACACCTGATGCAAATGCGACGGAACAAGCTTCCACAACTTGATGAAAATATGTGTGCATAACTACACCATGTTGGTTAATGTTTGGTGCAGGAGAATGTGTGAAATAAAAACTTTAAACACGGATACTTTATTCTGTATGAGCTATGTGTCACGTGGCTAGTGTTATTAAACTCATCGCGGAGCTCTGCGCTGAAACCGAGCATATGCACGCTCCGCCTGTATATCATAAAAACAATCGTATTTTTCATGTGTTCGTATTCAAACTCCAGTTCTGACCGCATCGCGAGCAAAATACAAACAACACAAGTGCTGTGCTGAGGTAAACAGCCTATGGCTTGCGTATTTGAACGCAGCTAGAGCAGGCAGAGGTGAATGAACAGCACTTTGTGACATTTGAATTCTCCGCTGTAATGCGATCTCATGCAAACATATTTTCCATTTGTGCTGGTAGATTACAGCAAAACAATCCACTTCCGAGAGAAGTGATGCTTCCTCATGTAAAATACTGCAATTATAATCCTATGCATACTACAGCGCAGTGATTGGATTAAATGAGCTTTATGTCATGAATATATATGTCGAGATTCGCTCGAAACGGTCTACGTCAGCATGTTCAACCATGCCCATTACGTCAGATTTTGTGACGTTGCTCCGACTCAGCTTTTCAAACAGGAAGACAGAAATCGCTATGAAAAATGCAAAAATAACTGTTTTTTTCACTTATGAATAACATTGAGTACCTTTAGTGTTTTCAATGATGTGCAGCCTATACATATCTATTTACATCTCAAAAAAAGTGTTTTGGGGTTTCATGACCCTTTAAGAATAATAAAATCAGCCTACGTTATAGTTTAATATTAAAGATATTAATATTACTAAAGTGAGTGAGTCTTATGTTTATTTTTATGTTTGTATGAAGGCTAAATACAAATAAAAGCTGAACATAAATTTGTACTGTTTTTATTTCTAAAATATTATATAGTTTTATAGGAAGATATTTCATAGATTTGGCAAATTCATTTTTCAGACGTTTGTAGGTACAGACATCCGTTGTGGCCGTTCTTGGCAGTTTTTCTGAGGCTATTATATAGTTCATATCGATATCGGAATTATATTGTATCGACCGAAATTAAGAATTATATCGTGATATAAATTTTGGCCATATCGTCCAGCCCTAAGATATCATCATATAGAGACTGTGACTGTACCCCGAATTAGTAAATACAAAAAACTCCCAAACCCATTTAAGGGTAAAAATTTTATTGATGTTGATATAATACTGATGAACAAATTATAAAGCTTCGGTGAATGTTGCTGAATATTAGAACCTTTTGTTCAAAAGCACTTACTGTAAATTATATTATCACAGATAATAAACTAGATGTGCTGTGTTTGACCGAAACCTGGCTGAAACCAAACGAAAACATTACTTTAAATGAGCCCAGCCCTCAAGGTTACTGTTATAAACACAAGCCTAGTCTGAAAGGCAAAGGGGGAGATGTTGCTGTAATTCATAGTAATATCTTCAGTATTACTCAAGTCTTTCAAATATAATTCCTTCGAAATGATAGTGCTTTATGTAGCGTTATGTAATGTAAGTGACAAATCCCATTTGACATTTGTGCTGGCTACTGTATACATTCCACCAGGGCATCATACAGACTTTATCAAAGAATTTGCAGTTAGTACTGGCTGCGGATAAAGTCCTAATTGTTGGTGATTTTAATATCCATGTAGATAAAGAAAAAGACGCATTGGGATTGGTATTTACAGACATTCTAAACTCTATTGGAATTAGACAACACATGTCAGGACCCACTCATTGATGTAACCATACTTTAGATCTAATATTGTCACATGGAATCAGTATTGATGCTGTTGAAATTCTGCAGCAGAGTGATGACATCTCAGGTCATTATCTAGTCTTGTGTATGCTACATTTAGCTAAGGCTGCAAAACCGCCTCCCTGCAACAAATATGGCAGAACTATCACTTTTACCACTAAAGATTGCTTTATCAATAATCTTCCTGATCAGTTTTATCTCCTTAGCATACCAGATAACTTAAAATAACTTGGTTACAACAAACTATTGACTAGTTATATCGACTAAGCTATTAAAAGAGATGCTTTCAGAGGTCATAGCTCTTCTTCTTAATATCATGAATTCATCTTTGTCACTAGGATATGTACCGAAAACTTTTAAACTGGCTATTATTAAACCTCTTATTAAAAAACACAACTTGATCCTAGAGAATGTCTTTTACAGGCTTATTTCGAATCTGCCTTTTCTGTCAAAAATATTAGAAAAAGGCAGTATCATCGCAACCATGTTCCTTTTTAGAAAGAAATTTTATCTGTGAGGATTTCCAGTCAGGATTTGGACTGTACCGTAGTACTGAGACTGCTCTCATTAGATTTACAAATGATTTGCTCTTATCATCAGATCGTGGTTGTATCTCTCTATTAGTGATACTGGATCTTAGTGTTGCATTTGACACTATCGACCACAACATTCTTTTGAATATACTCAAAAAATTATGTTGGCATTAGTAGAATTGCATTGGCATGGTTTAAATCATACTTATCTGACCGTTATCAGTTTGTAGTAGTAAACGAAGAGATGTAACACCGATCACAAGTTCAGTGTGGACTACCGCAAGGCTCAGTACTAGGACTGTTGCTTTTCACTCTGTACATGCTACCCTTGGGAGATATCATAAGGAAGCATGGCGTTAGTTTTCACTGTTATGCTGATGATACTCTATATTTCTTCGCGCCCTGACGAAACTTACCAATTCACAGAATTAATGGAATGCATAGCTGATATAAAAAAAAAAAAATTGGATGACTAGTAATTTCCTACTATTAAATTTAGAAAAAACTGATTCTAATTATTGGACCAAAAACCTCTGCACATAATAACCTAGAAAACTGTCTAACACTTGATGGCTGCTCTGTTAAGTCTTTGTCATCAGTTAGCAACCAGGGTGTGCTCTTTGATACCAATCTTTGATTTGAAAGCCACATTTCTAGCATTTGTGAAACTGCATTCTTCCATCTTAAAAATATATCTAAACAATGACATACGCTCTCAATGACAAATGCGGAACAGTTATATCATGTGTTCATGACCTCAAGGCTAGAGTACTGTAATGCTCTACTGGGTGGTTGCCCTGCTCGCTTGATAAACAAACAGCTGGTACAAAATGCAGCATCTAGAGTTCTTACTAGAACCAGAAAGTATGATCATATTAGCCCGGTTCTGTCAACACTGCATTGGCTCCCTATTAAACATCATCTAGATTTTAAAATCTTGCTAATTACTTACAAAGCACTAAATGGTTTAGCTCCCCAGTACCTGAGCTCTTAACACAGTATAGTCACATCTATTAGATCTATTACTATAGTTCACATCTATTAGATCTCAGAATGCTGGCCAGTTGATAATACCTAGAATATCTAAATCAACCGCAGGCAGTAGATACTTCTCCTATTTGGCACCCAAAAATTTGGAACAATCTTCCTAGCGTTGTTCAGGAAGCAGACACACTCTGTCATTTTAAATCTAGACTAAAAATGCATCTCTTTAACCTGGCATACACAACGCATTATCAATTTATATTTTCACATCCATTAAAGGATTGTTAGGCTGCATAAAATAGGTCAGCCGGAACCGGGAACACTTCCTATACCCCGATGTACTCGTTACATCAGAAGAAGAATGGCATCTACTCTAATATTATTCTCTCTGTTTATCCCAAGGTCCACCGTAGTCAGTAGGATCCGGGCCGTATCCAAATCAGATGGAGGACCTGTGCCTAGACATGACCACAACGCATCTCTGAAGTGTTAGCAGAGATTGTATCAACTAGACCATCCCCTGTGAAGGCCTCATCAACACGACAGCCAGTGGCACAGATCCCCAACGAACCGTTTCCATACCGGCATGATGAATCCAATATTCAACTAGATGGAACTGGATTAAATTTTTTTGACTGTTGCGATCCCAGTCTGATTTATGACCTGTAACGCTGCCTGAATCATAATCATGCACTTTTCGTTGTTGGCCAGAGGAGAACTGGCCCCCCCAACTGAGCCTGATTTCTCCCAAGGTTTTTCTCCATTTTGTCACCTGTTGGAGTTTGAGTTTCTTGCTGCTATCACATTTTGGCTTGCTTAGTTGGGGACACTTGATATTCAACAATGTTTTTAATCTGACCACTAAATTGTATTGTATGCCATTGTATGCAAACTGAACTGAGCTGGACAATGACATCACTGTTTTCTCCAGAGCCGATGTATAGATGATAGTTTTGATTTTTACAATGGAACAAATCAATAGTGAATTTACTTATGCTGAACAATGACACCATTTTCTTCTAGAGCTGCTGTGCAGCCAAAATTATTTGCCAGTTATCACTGCAAAGCTGCTTTGACACAATCTGCATTGTAAAAGCGCTTTATAAATAAAGGTGACTTAATTTTATCACAATATTTTCTGGTATTTATTGCAATAATGATATCAATGACAAAATAAATTGTAGTACCTTTCACCACTGTTTTTGACTATAAGTGGTAGCTGCATGCAGTCTTGAGAGCTTTAGAAACACAAACATTGATCTAAAGTAAAGCATACCCATCATCAAATATGCTCCTATAATATAGGCTACCAATTACATAAAACAAAAAACAAACAAAACAAACCAAAACAAAAAAACTGTAAAAATCCAAACACCAGGCCTTGCAGAAATGGAAGTTGCAGATATACTTTTCTTCTGTAAAAATGCAGATAATGTTTAAATAGTGCATCTGTGCTGAAAAACATCAAACAATAATTACACACAATAATAATTCAAATCAAATACAAGTTTGAAATGTTAACACATATTCTGTATTTATTTATACTCTCATGGTACAAACAGCAAAAGTAACAATCCTAACCATGTCTTCAGATAGGTTACAAAATTACAAGAGAATGCAAATAATCCCCTTGAAATAAATTGATCCCCTGCTGATTTTGTAAGTTTGACCACTTACAAAGAAATGAAGGGTCTATCATTTTTATGGTAGGTTTATTTTAACGGATAGAGACAGAATATCAAGCAAAAATCCAAAAATCCCAAAAAAAAAAAAAAAAAAAAAAAAAAAAAAAATGTACAAAGGTTATAAATTGGTTTGCATTTCAGTGAGTCAAATAAGTATTTGATCCCCAATCAAAACTTGGTGGAAAAACTCTTGTTGTCAAAGCACAGAGGTAAAACGTTTCTTGCAGTCCATTGGCCCCTCAATGCAGTGAAGTCATCCTGTACCCATAGCAGAGAAACAGCTCCTCCTCCTCAACAAGCTTCTTGCTGATGGTCTTGTAGCCCATTCCAGCCTTGTGAAGGTCTACAATCTTGTCCCTGACATCCTTTAACAGTTCTTTGGTCTTGCCCATGGTGGTGGAGAGGTTGGAATGGAACTGGTTTCTTTAATACTCATAACAAGATAGCAATAGGAGTACTTTCTTAAAGTGGCAGGACTAACCTGTGTTCCACTTGAGCACATAACCAATCTGTGGGAGCGTGAATTCTTGCTGGTTGGTAGGGTATCAAATACTTATTTCACTCACTGAAATGCAAATTAATTTATAACATTTATATAATGTTTTTTTTTTCTGGATTTTTTTGTTGATATTCTATCTCTATCCATTAAAATAAACCTACCATAAAAATTACAGACCCTTCATTTCTTTGTAAGTGGTAAAACTTACAAAATCAGCAGGGGATCAAATAATTATTTTCCCCACTGTAATTAGACTAAAACTTGGTAACCGTGAATGAATGAAAACATATAAATGCATATTTGTAATTTTAACTGAACTTGGGACTGATGGTGGTGCTTAAGACTTTGTTGGTCATTCTGTGTTTCTCTAAAAAAAAACTAACAATAATACTGATAAGATAATAATACTACTACGAAGTCTACTAAAAATAACAATATAAACTGCACTAAGGATTGATGAGCTGCTGCGTTCATGAATATTAATCACGTTGTCTGTGTTCGCTCGAACTGATTTGCTGAAATCAAAACAGGGACAGTAATAGGTGAGCGCCAGCCAATGATGTTTGCGCATTAGTTCCGCCTACTACCGGACCAACTGGCAGTAGCTACTTCCTGTTCTTAAAGGCTGAATAATTCCAAATGAACTCTATCACTCTATTATTTTTACAAGAAAATACAACAAAGAATATCATTTACACGTAGCACATCAATTCTGTGTGGTATAAGACTCTTTAGCTCTCTTTTTGAGAGTGTGAGAAACACTGAGCTCAGCAAAGCGACAGCAAGTCTGCGCCTCAAACTAGTGTTTACTGATCGCTTGACAGAGAGCTAAACTCTCAAGCACTCAGTCCAAGTGTTTGGCGACTGAAAATATCTGTGTGTACCAGTTACAGATTGCTTCTCATTTAGTGATAAACTCCTTCTCAGCTTCACATCCGCCTTCTGCCATAGTTGTTTTCGCTCTGCACGTGAGCTACAAATGGATTGCACACAGAAATACGTCATCAACAAGGGTTTATTGTTAATATAGCGGGAAAACTAATTCTTATTGTGGAGAGAATTTTTACCGGTACATCGCAAACGATATCAACCATCCCTAGCAGCTGTAGAGAGAGCCGAGAAGATACTTTATCAAATAGCAAAATGGTCTTGAGACTAGAGGTCACGTTAACCTAAATGTTTCCATCATTGATGGAAATTTTTTTGCAGTGATGGAAAAATCCGAAGGCCGTCCGTCATTTTGACTGATTACACTGAGGCTGATGTAACTTGTAACTGTAATTCCCACCCGTCCAGTTGGTGGTGAGTGCGCTCCATTGTGGCAGCAAAGCGCGAGTTCAATCTCCAGAATAAAATGAAAATGATGCGTTTGATTACACCAAAGAATATACACTAACAAGAAGCGAAACTCAATAGAACGTTCCATTGCAACACTGGCGCCCAGCAGCAGCCCTGCATTTCCGCCATTTTGGGGTGTAAGCGACTTGTCAGTCCACTAGTTTCTATGGCAATATCAGCTGCTTTGTTAAAAAAAAACGTACATTAAAGCTGAAATCCAACCTGAATGATGACAACACAGAATAAAATACTATCACTAGTGATCATCAAAACCTTTTAACAGTTTATTTTACAGACTTTGTGTTTAAGTCTTCCACTTTTTTTCACAAAACCTTTGCTCTCTAGAAACCCAGTCAGTTTGGGTTAAAATTCTTTGAAGTTCAGGTATTTGCATTATAATCACTAAATTAATACCAACATATGAAATTAAATTAAGGACATGCATCAGAAAAATTGTGAATGTTGGACAATAAATATAACAGCTTGATTTTGCAGTGTTGTCTAATGTCCGTTAAAGCAAAAGTGTCCAAAAGTGGGAATTATGCGATAACGGACACAGCAATGCATCATGTATTATAAGATCATTATGTTTGTAGCGTGATACTTTAAAATGTACTATTTAGCCTATTTCAATTCAGACCTGGTGGAGTAATACTATTACTATTACTCCACTAGGTCTGAAATATATTTTTCACTGCAAACATGATGTTCTTAAATGTATTAATTATTAATTTACTATTACTAAATGTGTAAAGTTGCATAAAATGGAAATACTCAATAAAGTAGGCTAATTGTTACCTCAGATGGTTGAATGGTTGGATTCCACAACTGGTAAAATAAAACATATATAAGACAATACAACATTTACTGTAGGGGCCATACAATTTACTAATGATTTCATTTGAAAAGATGTACTTTTGCGCTTCTGATTTGGCAATGAAATTCGCAGATTTTGGATGTGTAAGATGTGAATCCTTCTAGAATCCTTCCATGGTGCAGTATAATGGCGGCCGCGCTACCGGAACGCCATCTATTGGCTGTTGCCCAAAAAGTATCAGAGTGTCGCCTCTTGGGTTCTATACTCTTTGATTACACCAAAGAGGCGAGCACACAGTTTGTCCATTTTATTATAATGAAGTTATAATACTTATACTTGCATAATTAGGTTTCTAATCCAGTTAGTCTATTCCAGTCCAGTTTTGTTTTAAATGTTTTTTTTGTTTTGTTTTTTTACTGACTATCAAGTTTATAGTCAACAAATGTCTTTTGTTTACAATACTGATTGAACTGAATATGTAATACAGATTTTGGTAAGCTACTGTATCTTTCAACATATTTTCTGATGTTCATTCATGTTTAATTAATTCTGTAAAGTAATAAAGAGGAAGGGATGATCGCGTTCACTCATGATCCACGACAACTGAAAACTGAAAAGTTTTTGTTCAACTTTCTTTTCATAGTATAAATAAATGCATAGCCTAGGCCTATTTACTTATCCTGTAAGTTTGTCAATAAAAAAATGAAAATGTGGACGATAACAGAAACAATTAAAAAGTTATTATCATTGAAATATAAAAATTAAAATGATGGCTAATAATTGATTATGACAGAATTTTTACATTTTTACAGTGTCCTTTAGCACTGAAAGTCTAACGTGACTTCTGCTTGAGACATATGCTTTCTTTAAGTTTCGTTGAGGGAGCAGAAAAAACATACTCGGTTACTAACGTAACCTAACGTAACCTCGGTTCCCTTAGATACGAAACGAGTACTGCGTCGTATTAATATAGATTATTAATAAGACAAGACGCTATGGGGAAAACTCCTTTTTCTCCGATTCTGAAGCCTTTATACAATCACGCAGTGTGAACTGCTTGTGCATTGGTTCGTAAAGTTTAAGAAAATGAACCAATGACGGCGCGGAACGCGCAAGCCAATGGTGAGTGAGCCCGCTCGAGCCTGCCAAAAGGGTCGGGGTCTTGGGCTATATAAGCGGCCGCCTCTTCATGGCAAATCGATTATATTTGACTGAAGCGATGACATGAGGTGTCTCATGTCATCGTAGTGCGGCAAGGAACGCAGTACTCATTCTCTATCTAAGGGAACCGAGGTTACGTTAGTGACCGAGTATGTTCCCTTGCGATACTACACAAGTACTGTGTCGTTCGTCTTATTAGTTAATATAGATTATAAACCAGATTAGTCAACCTCGGCCTTCCCGAAGATGTCCCAAATTCTCTGGACTGAGCTGGGATGGAGTGACCATTCCTCTGAGGGAAGGTTGCTCCGGGACAACATGTCTGCCCCTATGTTCAGCACGCCCTGTATGTGTGCTACTCTCAGCGAGAGCAGGTTGCATTGGGCCCACTCTAGGATGGTTTTCGCTAGAGTGAAGTGGGGCTTCGAAGAGAGGCCGCCCTGGTGATTTATGAAGGACACAACCGTCATGCTGTTTGACCTGACCAAGACGTGGTGACCCACCAGGAGAGGAAGGAAAACCTGGAGAGCTCAATATACCACCATAATTTCTAGACGGTTGATGTAGCTTGCTTCCCAGGCCTGTCCATGCACCAAAGGCTGGATGGTTGTCGCACAGAGCTCCCCAATCCATCTTGGAGGCATCTGTGAAGATGACCTTTCTCTTGCCTACTGCCCCGATTGCCAAGCACTGCTTGAACCAGCAAGGGTTCGTCCAAGGGGCCAGGGTTGTGACACACGCCTGGTTCACCTTGAGTGAGCAACGACCATGTTGCCAGGTTAGGGGCTGGACCCGTGGTTTCAGCCAGAACTGCAGAGGGCGCATGTGAAGCAAGCCCAGCTGCGGAGCTGGAGATGAACTCATCAGATCTAGCATCCTCTGAAACATTCTGAGCAGCAGAGAAGCCCCGGCATAAAGGCCTGCATGAGCTGCTGAATGGCCAGAGAATGCTCTGGAGTGACTGTGGCCCTCATGTGGGTTGAGTCTAAAATTATCTCCAGGAACGACACACGTTGGCTGGGCGATAACGAGCTCTCTGTAAAATTGACCCTGAGCCCCAAGCACTCTAAGTGGTTGAGAATAGCTGTGTGATATTAGCTTTACCTCTGACTGGGCCAGAAGGAGCCAGTCATCGAGGTAGTTCAGTATGCGCACACCCATCTGTCTCAGAGGGGAAAGAGTCCACATCAATTCACTTCATAAAAGTGCGGGGAGCCAGAGATAGCACTAATGGAAGGACCATGTATTGATATGCCACCCCTTCGAAGGCGAATCTCGAGGAATCACCTGTGATTTGAAAAGCTTTTTTCAGATGAAGGGGAAAAGAACCAGTCTCCTGAGCATATTTGTGAGAAGATCTGCTTCAAGGTGATCATTCTGAATGAGCAATTTATCAGAGCCCTGTTCAGATGTCTGAGATCGAGAATGGGTCTGAGACCACCATCCTTTTTGGGGACGAGGAAGTACCTGCTGTAAAAACCTGACTTGCTCAGTGCTGGAGGAACCATCTCTGTGGCTCCTTTCACCAGCATGGTGTTTACCTCGGAATGCAGGACATGCGCGTCCTTGCTTTCCACAGAGGTTTGGACCACGCCGTTGAAAAACGGGGCCCTTTGAGTGAATTGGAGTACATAACCTTGTTTACTATGTTTAGCACCCAAGCTGACACTCCAGGGATGGCCTGCCAGGCCTCGACCTGTGTGGCGAGGGGCTGAATTGGTTCTGGCACTAAGTCACTTTGAGGGACTAGGGTGCACAGATGGGGTGGAAGAGGAATTTTGCTCTCTTCCTTTTTTTTTTTTTTTTTTTGTCTGCTACCACAGCGGTTATACACTTGAGCGCTAGAACGGCCCTTTGCGTTCAATAAACACATTTTCCCAGCACCCGGGATTGAACAGGGTGACTGGAAACACATACAAGGCTGTTAGGGTCAGTGAATGTGGCTTGCGGGGCGGGACCAGCAAGCGAAGCGCACAGTGATTCAGCATTTGATAACAAACACCAAAGAAATCTGCTTTCTCAGAATTAATATATTCCATGAGCCTCACCTGAGTCAGGGGAGATTTTGGCTGGGTGTGTTACGAAGTTATGATGAACTATATGCCTTTCTCCACTGACATTCTAAGTTGTTCAAAGTGTTTCTAAGGATATTGATTTTTAGAAGGCATCTGTCTGACTCTATGAACAATGGGAATATGGTTTGTGTAGCATTAGCAACACATTATTAGCTGTTTGATAATGTAGTCAAGCAAAAAGCTAACCTTATTAATTACCGTTATGTGTCTGACATTGTAAAGAGCGACACCATTGTGCAGCGTTTACCTCAGTAAGTTGACCGAGTGGATCTCTGAGCTGGTGTGAGTGGGTGGAGGTGGGGCTAAATAGCATATTCCATAGATCCACATTGGATCCTCGAGTGCGGTTGCATCTCGCTGCATACGAAGATACCATCGCCCTTGAACGCTTCATCCAGCTATCCATCCGCTTCGCCACTCGTATGCAGTTGTGTCTCGAAGAGCACCAGGGTCAGTCGCAGCACAACACCATCCTCTGCCGGCCAGATTCCGTCAGCCCTCCAGAAACAGCCCATGAACCCATGCAAGTGGAATCCACTCGTCTGAGTCCCGCTGAACGGCAGAGAAGGCTGACCCAGAACTTATGTTTATATTGTGTCTCACCTGGGCATGTAATCTCCGCATGCCCAACACGTCCACCTCGTCCCATGGTGAGTGCCATCATCTCCACTCTCAATACAATGAAACCACTCACCACTATTGTAAGACTTACTGCTGCTGAAATCTCCATTCCAGTAACCGCACTCCTCGATTCTGGGTCACCAGGAAACTTCATCTCCGGTGCCCTCTGCCGTCAGCTCGGCCTCAAGACCAAGACTACGCCGTCAACCTACCAGATCCACTCAATAACCGGTAAACCTGTGAGCAGACGACATGTGAGTCGGAGTGTTGGACCATTACAACTCCAAGTTAGGATACTTCATGTGGAGAACATCCATCTGCTGGTTCTGGAGGGATCCACCTCTGACGTGATTCTAGGGCGTCCGTGGTTTTAGCAGCACAACCCAATTCTCTCCTGGAAGACTGGAGAAGTCCTGAAGTGGGGCGACACCTGTTTCTCTGCACTCTGCACTACCTGTTCCACGATCTCCTAGTTCCAATCATCTCCCTGTCTGCGCCACTTCCATATAAAGCCCCATTGAGAAACGTTCCGTGGATATTCCCTCATGTTACGCCCCCTTCAGCGACGTTTTCTTCCCTAAAAGAGCTTCCAAGCTGCCTCCACACCGGCCATGGGACTGCACCATAGATCTGCTTCCGGGTGAGTCGGTGCCTAGGGGAAAGATCTATCCCCTATCCATCCCGGAGGAGAAGGCCATGGTGGAGTACATCGAGGAGGCTCTGGCTAAAGGCTACATCCGTCCATCAACTTCACCTGCTGCTTCCAGCTTCTTCTTTGTGGCGAAAAAGGACGGAGGCTTGCGGCCTTGTATTGACTATCGGGCATTGAACTCCATCACCGTCAAGTTCAGGTACCCCCTTCCTCTCGTCCCAGCGGCCCTGGAACATCTCCGCGGTGCCACTGTCCAAGTTGGACCTCCGCAGTGCGTACAACCTCATCCGGATACGTGAGGGGGACGAGTGGAAGACCGCCTTCGTCACGCCCACTGGCCACTACGAATACCTGGTGATGGCCTGGTCAACGCCCCCTCTGTATTCCAGGACTTCATCCATGAGGTGCTCCAAGAGTTCCTCCACAAGTTCGTTCTGGTCTACATCGACGATATCCTGATCTACTCCCGGAGCATGGCCGAACATCGCCGCCACGTTGCGGAGATCCTGAAAAGCCTGAGAGAATTCTAACTCTTCCTCAAAGCCGAGAAATGCTCCTTCCATCAGTCCTCAGTGCAGTTCCTTGGGTATAACATCGACCACAGTGGCATCCGGATGGACGAGTGGAAGGTGGAAGCCATCAGGAACTGGCCCACACCAACTACAGTGAAGGAACTCCAATGTTTCCTCGGCTTCGCCAACTTCTACAGACGATTAATCCAAAACTACAGCTCCATCACCAGCCCACTCACAAACCTCCTCCGAAACAAGCCCAAGTCTCTGTCCTGGACTCCAGCCGCCACAGAAGCATTCAACATCCTCAAAAAGGCCTTCATTTACCGCTCCTCTCCTGGTCCATCCCCACCCAGACAAGCCCTTCATTGTGGAGGTGGACGCCTCCAGCACAGGAGTAGGAGCGGTCCTTTCACAGCAGCAGGCGAACCCAAGCCGTCTCCATCCATGTGCCTTCTTCACCCGCAAGCTCAACCCGGCGGAGGTTAACTACTACATCGACAACCGAGAACTTCTTGCTGTCAAGTTGGCCCTCGAGGAGTGGAGGCATTGGCTGGAGGGAGCCAGACATCCCTTCCTGGTTCTAACCGACCATAAAAACCTAGAGTATCTTTGAGCTGCTAAAAGACTCAACCCCAGACAGGCCCGTTGGACGCTGTTCTTCACACGCTTTAACTTCACCATCTCTTATCGACCTGGATCCAGAAACATCAAAGCAGATGCCTTATCAAGACTTCATGCTCCAGAAGAAAACACAGAGGAACCTGAACCCATTCTCCCAGAGCAGATCGTGGTCAGCCCCATCACCTGGTCTGCTGAGACTCTTCCCTCCTCCAATGCCTCCACCAACACTCCGCCGGGTTGTCCACAGGGCTTGCAGTATGTTACCCGCACACGACGCACTCCACTGGTCCACTCTGCGCACACCTCACTTGGCACTGGCCACCTGGGGGTCAGTGAAACCCTCTCGCTGCTAAAGGAACGCTTCTGGTGGCCCAACATGGCTGCCGACGTCAGAAGGTACACAGGGATGCAGGGAATGCGCCATCTCTTTGGATGGTACGTCCGAAGGTTGCGCCCAACCTTCGGACGTTCCATCTGTGGATTACTGGTTCCGAGAGAGTGAGAGGATCTGGGACTCAACACACCACCAACTTCAACAAGCTCTCCGTAGGCGCAGGATGGCAGCAGACCTTCATCGCTCCAAAGCCCCTGCCTACCAACCGGGACAGAAGGTCTGGCTGTCCACCAGGGACATCCGACTGTGCCTACCATGCCGTAAGCTGAGTCACAGGTTCATTGGCCCATTCACCATCCTGGAACAGATCAACCCGGTCACCTACAAACTCCAACTACCTCCAGAGTATCGCATTCACCCCACATTCCATGTGTCACTGATAAAACCTCACCACCCTTCTGTTCCTCTCTCCACAGAGCCTGGTGTGGCCAAAGCCGAGCCCCCCCTTCCACTTCTACTGGACGACGGAGCTGCATACGAGGTGCGAGAGATCTTGGACTCCCGGCAACGTGGTGGTCAGCTCGAATATCTAGTGGACTGGGAAGGTTACGGTCCTGAGGAATGCTCATGGATCCCACGTAATGACATTCTTTACCCTAACCTAATGGACACCTTCCATGCCGCTCATCCGAACAGACCTGCCCCTCATGGAAGAGGAAGACCACCACAACGTCGGGGTCCTTGGCCCTCAGGAGCGGGCCGTGGAGGGGGGGGTACTGTCACAGACACACCAGGCTCCAACACCCACCAATCACAGCGCACGCCTTCCCCTGAGTACTGATCACACACACCTGCACCTCATCATCACGCCAGTCAGCACCAGGATAAAAGACACTCACACACTCACTCACATTGTCCGGTCTTGTTCGCATCAAGGAACTTACGTCTATGCTAACCTCAAGGACTCCTGTCGTTACTTACCTGTATCCTGTGTCTCCAAGTTACCTCCAGTGTTTCCAGTCCGTGTGTGAGTGTCGTCTGTCTTCCTCACCTCCAGTTTGCTACCGCCATTTCTCCAACGTCGCCCTGCAACCACAAAGGACATTATCACTTATCTATCATTCTTCATTCACTGCCATTGCATCGACTACTCACCTGTCACCATCTTCTCTGCTTGTGTTCAATAAACTACCTGAATTGTTATTTCCTGTCTCCGACCTGTCTATACTGTAACAGTATGACTCTCATTAATGTATTTAAATAAATTTACTGGTACTCTGCTAATTTATCTGTGTCTGATTTACAACAAGCAGAAATCTGTAAGAAATGTTATGAACCATAGATAAAATAACTGCTGAAAGTGAGCTGTTATGTCGGAGCACTCTTTCATTTGGGGGAAAAAAAATAGACCATATTTAATAGTCAAGCATATGTACAGTACAAACCTTGTCAGTGAACTATGAGGGCAAAAAAACCCCACAAAAACAAACAAAATAATCGTTCATTTATCGTAATCATGGTAAAATGTTCAATTAATTGAGATTTTGATTTTAGGTCATATCGTCCTGTCCTAATGTACGTTCTGTAAGATAATTGTTGCAGTTTGCTTTACTAGTATTGTGAATCGTATCACATCGTGAATTGAGTAAATCGTTACATCCCTATTCCATACTATGCCTTCTCTTATAAAATAACATCTTTCTCATAGTAAAATCTACATATAATATTGTTTAGCGCAAAACATGTTAGGGATTAGCGGACAGGCAGTTGAATCATTATATGATAAGCTATTTTATGGGGGTAGAATTGTTGCAATTTTCCAAATAGATTATGATCCACAAATAAATGTAAAGAGATTCACAAAAAAGTAATTGTATGCACAAATGAATAGAATGACATCCACAAATTTATGTTAGGAGTTTCACAAAAATTTATTAAATTAACAAATAAATAAAATGAGATTTGCCAATAAAAAAACATATTCACAAATATGTTTTTATGTCCCAAGCATGTTTTATGTCACTCTGCCAGCATTCATTTGTGAATCGCTTTTTATACATTTGTGAATTGTTTTCTGTGCATTTGTGGATCGCTGCATGCATTTTCTCTTCCTGCGCATTTGTGAATTGCCTCATGCATTTGTGGATTTTGAAACATTTCTAGTGTCATGACTGCAGACAAATTCACAAAACTCTCGCTACAACCAATCATGTTTCGCTTTACAATCAGGGCGGGAACAGACTCATTCTGAAAGGAGCTCTCTCAGCTCCTTACTATTCCACCACGCCACCTACTATTTCCAGACAGAGAAGCGTGATTCGTCACTCCAGACAACACGTCTCCACTGTTCCAGTCCAGTGGCAGCGTGCTTTACACCACTGCATCTGACACTTTGCATTGCACTTGGTGATGTAAGGCTTGGATGTCGCTGCTCGGCCATGGAAACCCATTCCATGAAGCTCTCTACGCACTGTTTTTGAACTAATCTGAACGCCACACAAAGTTTGGAGGTCTGTAGCTATTGACTCTGCAGAAAGATAGCGATTTCTTCGCACTGTGTGCCTCAGCATGTGCTGACTCCGCTCTGTGATTTTGTGTGGCTGTTGTTCACAATTGCTTCCACTTTGTACCCAATTGCTTCCGTGTCGTGCACATTATTCATCTGAGTTTTCTTATGGATAGAAAGTTTACCAGTTTATTTAGCAGCCCTGAAAAGGCATAAGCTCTTACCGTGATTATCTGGAGTTAAAAACAGACATTTCATGGTAGCTAATGTACAATAAAACTTCATGAAACTCATCAGTAAAGTTTTGGCCATCATTCGGATGGGGTCTACTACACAAAAGATTTTTGGAGTATATTCTTTATATTGCCATCAGAATCAGTGAATCGGGATAAAGGACTATGCACAAATTATGATCATTCACAGATCCTGAGCTATAACACCTCTACCTGGCGCGAGCAGTGCGGCTCGGCACGATGCAGCAAATAGCAGGCATTATAATCATTATAAACAAAGGGATTACATTATTAGGGTCCATGTACATGCAACTAGTGATACTGTCTACAAGCGGTGCGACACGATGAGTCAGTGGCAGTAAACGGATGTCCCGTTCTACAGTAGCTATAATACCACACTTGCACAATGCCATGTATAATACAAAATATGAGACTGAATGAGTCTGAAGTGTTTGTGAATGAGAATGAAGTGTTTGACTGCTGGACATGTTACATTTATGCATAATCTATAATCTATATGTCACGCGTTTATAAATGCTATATCTTATATACAAACAATGGTAACGTTAAAATATTTAACTAATGTTTAAAATATTATATAGGGCCTAATGTTTAGTAGCTGGTTTGCTGCTCATATCTGTTAATGTTTGATTGCTAAACTGTGAAATGCTGTTGGCTTTTGAGTGATGACAGTTTCATCTATTTTGCAAACTCGCATGTTTATCACAAGGTTAAATCCAGTTAGTTAAGTTAATAGCTAATTATTGAGGCTTTCTGTTCTGTCTTGAATAACACGATGCTTCCATAATGCATCTGTATCCAGTATAGGCTACCATTGTCCCTATAACAGAGAGCACTGTTTCTCTGGCATTTTTAAATGGAGCATAAAATATTAATAGTTTGGCTTGGCTTGACACACAATAATAGGCTAACAAAATCTACATTTTAAACATCTTTTTACTGTACCATTTTTTAATAACCCTCTACTTCCTTTCTAAGCCAATGGCAATGCAGGATGAGACTGCCCCCGATTGTAAAGCAAAACGTGATTGGTTGAGGCGAGAGTTTATTGCGATTGGTCAGCGCAATGTGGCCGTTATCTGAATGGATTGAGTAGTCGGTGGGTGGAGTCGACCTATTTGTGGATTTGTCTGCAGTCATGATGCTAGAAATGTTTCAGAATCCACAAATCCATGAGGTGATTCACAAATGCGCAGGAAGAGATCCACAGATGCGCGCAGCAATCCGCGATGCACAGAAAGCGAATCGCTTTCTGAACGTACAGAAAGCGAATCACAAATGAATGCAGGCAAAATTGTGCTTGTAACATAAAAACATATTTGTGAATATGTTTTTTATTAGCAAATCTCATTTTATTTATTTGTGAGTTTTTGTGAAACTCCTAACATATTTGTGGATCTCATTCTATTCATTTGTGCATCCGATTATTTTTTTTTTTTTATTTGTGGGTCATAAATTCTACCCCCATACTGTTTCCTCACAAAAGCGTTTTATTCTGTGTAGTGAAGCCTCTCTTCCATTGACATCCAATCAAAAAAAAAAAAAAAAAGGGCCTCTGGTCTTCTTCCCTGCATACCAGCATTAGCGTCAGCCGTTACACTTTTTTCAGCTAAGGTTGCAGGCTTGCCAACCAGTGGCTTTGTTTCTAGTAACCCTGAAGATCTTGATTAGCTGGATCAGGTGTGTTAACATCTTGTCTATCATCACGTGCAACCGGAAATTTGATAATTCTCACTTCTGAACTCGTGATTACGAGCTCATCGCATTCAAGCTCATCGCATTCAAGTTACTGAGTTACTTCATGGTAATGTTTGCTAGTGATTTTTCGTGTTCATTGCTATTTCAAAATAAATATCTGAACACGCCTTATCAGTATCACTGCAAAAAAAAGCTTTTCTTACCTAATATTTTTTCAAAATATCTACAATAAGTAAAATGACATAAGATATTATTTTTACATATTTGGACTGGAAATAGTATTTTTTGTCTCAGTAAGATTATAATTTTTTTTTTTTGCAGTGAAAATATTCTTGTTGCAAATTAATAAATTACTGCTTCTCTGTACTTTATTTTGAAAATCTGTCACCAAATTTGAAAACCAATTTGTTTTCATGCCAATAGTTCAAAATATAATATCCCAATAAATTTTTTTGAGAAAAAAAGGCCTGAAAATGTTTTAAATATAAAGTAAAAAATGATAAATTCGCCATTTGTGATGCGGCAGCAAGCTATAATGCACATACATGTTCTAATTACGTTTATTAGAGGTTGAATTCAAATCAAATACTGCCAAACTGCCCATACTACTTCTGAATAGGATGTCTACTTCATAAAATGTATGAAAGTAGACCACTCAAACCATAAATGGAGGCACCCTTAAATGGTCAGTAATGGAGCTTGGATGTCATCTAGTGAAAAAGTTTGGTACTGCGCCCAAACAAAATCTTACTGAAAGCTAATTTTTTGAGATATCAACCTAAAATTTGGAATGTTGATATTTTTGGCTTTGAAAGCTTTCTTGAATTACAACCATTTAAGTTTGGATTGTGCATTTTCATGTCTATTTGAAAAAAGGGAGTAAACCTGTTTTTCTCAAAATTCCTTTCCTGAAAATCATAGCGATCAGCCGACTTCAGATAACCATAACTTTTTTTTACAGACAAGCTATGAAAGACATAAAAATAGATTTGAAAAGCGCTCGAAGCTTTCATATCAAAAGCCTTTGTATGGTATCGAAACCTGTGATAGGTAAAATTTCACCATGTTATCGGTTTTCGTATATCACATCACAAATACTCTGATTATGTAATCCTTATGAAAGGTGAATTTCTCTCTAAAGGCGCATCCACTGGACTAAGGAGATGGCAAGTAAGCATCCTTAACTTCATCTTTGCAGCCGACACTGACTCAGAAAACACTAGTTTATTAATAAACAATTTAAAATGTCTCCTTGCCATTTTCTCCGAAACATTCATATTGTTTTGCCTAGTTTTTTGCCGGTGCTCTGTGGCAAGCTTTATGAGTGTGTTTGAGCGCGGAATAGGCTACATATTTCGCCTATATATATTAATGGCTCTTTATATTTAAGTAATTAAATTAATATAAATGTGTGATTAGTCGACTGGCTTAAATTGATGACTACTAGTCGACTAGAAAAATCTTTAGTTAGGGGCAACCACATAAAATACATACATACTCTTCTGAGGTTCATACGGTAGGCCTTGTGTTTTATTAAAATTGATTATAATTGGTAATAACAATTAAAAAAGACAGTCAGCAATAGTGCTACAAGGACAATACTTGACAAAAACACATGGCAAACATGAGGGCTTACACAGACTAATGACTTGACAAGAGACACCTTTGCACAATCAAACCAATAAACCAATAGGTGTATTCAACATTGGCTGCGGCTGGATGCAACCGATTGGCGAGAGTAGCCACGTGCAGGCGGGGAGGAGCTGAAAATGGAAACATGAATTCGGACACTTTCTGGTTCCCGTAGTGACGTTTGTGCTGCGTTGAAAATAAATGCAATATTGGACTAATACACAGATGTTTCAGAGACATTTTCATTCAATGCTTTATATACTGCTTACAGCATCTGTTTTTGCTTAGGTCTGTGCAGCGCTTAGTCAACACATGAGACTAGGGAAGCACATGACATGATCACATGACATAAACAAGGGAAACACATGGCCATGTTTTAATTTATTTTTTTATGTTAAAAAATGTTTTACATTTATTTTTCAGTCTCTTTATTATGATACAAACAGAAAATTCAGGAAATATGTACATAAAATGTAAAAAAAAAATTCTGAACAAAATGGCTCCTTTAAGCAAAAAATCAGTATTTAGTGTGACTTCCTGGATTTCTTCCAGTTTTCACAAAGAAGAAACTCATCAGATTTTGAAAGTTTTCTTGGCCTTCCAGTCCTTTTCCATTCCATTTAGGTTTAAGAGAGCCAGGTTCCTGCAATTGCTCAATTGTAAGGGGAGGTCACTAAATACATGCCACAGCCTATAAAAGCTATTTTTTTCTGATATTCTTCTGTTTTTTAATACTGCATTCAAATTTACTGTATTTTCTGGTTATATTCTAATAAAGAGACTGAGAAATAATTATATATGGACATTATATCATTGCTAAAACAACATCTATTTGTGGGCTAATACTGTATATTTTAGTGTTGTCACGATAATGGAATTTCTCACTTCGATACGATTCCTTGAAAAGTATCGATATTCAATACCATTTCCGATACCACAGGGAAAAAATGCTGCATATACTGTCATATAGATATTTTTAATGTTATTTTTTGTCCATCCATTGAAAGTCTAGGCAATCCATAATTTCTTCTGAAGAAATCACTTTATATGATGATTGATAAATGTTGATCAATTACCATTAAAATTACATCACAAATATTTGCTAACTCAATGTATTTGTTTTTACAATGGGGTAATTTTGTAGCTTACACACAGCACAAGGAAGCTTGATTTCAAATGGTAAAATTAATTTTAAAAAGACAAGTAAACAGTAATAAAATAATATCAAATAAACAAATGACTAATAATAGCACAAGTAAATACAAAGGAATAAATATACAAATGAAATAGACTGCTTTATATTTTTCAGGTAGGTCTAACAGTAGTATTCAGGTAATAAATTGAATAAAGAAACAAATTCATCAAATTTAAAATAACATTGGATAATCTTCATTGTAAAAATTAAATAGAGATTAATCAATTAAAGTTACACAAGTTAATCAGTCAAGAGCATTAAGTGATTTTCTCTTTGTGTTTTTGTTGCTCGATTAACATTCACCCAAAAATGAAAAATCTGTCATCATTTACTTACCCTCCAGTTGTTTCAAAACTTTTTGTTTTTCTTTCTTCTTCTGCTTTCTTTCTTCTGAAGATATTTTGAAAAATGTTGGTAACCAAACAGTTTCTGGTCCCCATTGACTTCCATAGTATCTTTTTTTTTCTATACTATGGAAGTCATTGGGGACCAGAAACTCTTTGGTTACCAAAATTCTTCATAATATCTTCCTTTATGTTCAACAGAAGAAAGAACTTCATGCAGGTTTAGAACAACATGAGGGTGAGTAAACCAAGAAGTGAGTAAACAGCACATGCTGTTTTCAAGCATGTGCCTTTAAATGCAAATGAGCTGCTGTGCCCCGCCCCCTCTCTTCGATCACACGCAATCCCTGCCTCAATCGGATTCTCTTCCAAATATTAACAAGACATCTGCTTGGTTTTGATTATCATCTATATCGCGAACACTCTCATGGATAGCATAGTTCTTCTTTCATCATTAAAGTTTATTATTTCCACGCATTTTAAAGCTATATCAGTTTAAATTTCTAATGGATCGTTTTCTGGGCGCACTTCTGATCTGAAGCACACAAACACAGACAGCTGGCTCTCAGACGTCAAGTCTCGTGAGTAACTTCTCTTTCACAATTTTTTGTTATGTTTAAACTGTTAAATACACACATGTTCCTGTCAAAAACACACAGTGTTTGGGGGGTGGTTCAGGCTTTCGAGGGGTGCATGTGTATGCAAAGACTACAAAATCATATCATTTGACAAACTGTAAAATATAACAAGTTGAGAGAGCCCTCTGCTATGAACAATAAAATGCTGATCAAAATCATTCTATAGATGCTGGTAGTGTACAAAGAAACATTTGAAGACAATAAAATCTTTCTGTAGGCCTGTGCCTTCTCCTTTGTGTCAGTATCAAATATAAGAGAGATGCTACCATTAAAGGAGAGAATATAAATACAAAATACAGAGTTCGTTATTGGTCCGTGTATCTTTTGGTCATTCGTTTTTTGATTTAATAATGAAATCGGAAAATGAAAAACGACACGTTTTTCGTTCAGGGGTAGAAAATGAATAAACAACTTGAATATTTGATCTCAACATGTGGGCGGGAATAAAACGCCCCTTTCCGCTGATTGGTCAACCAAACATTAAACTGTGCCGTCATCAGTTCTTCCGCTGTTCAGAGCAGCAGAATAATAGTCCTTCGCTGCTATGGATTTAACGCGTTTATCGCAACTATATAATCACTTTTAAATGTACATTTAATCTTAATCTCTATCTCTTGATCTCTATCTCTCAAACAGCCAGACTAACGAATGACTTGAGACACAAATCGAGGCAGAGCCTATAGACAAGGCTTTCTTCTGTGTGTCCATAAAAACGCGTGTTTAGCTCAGAAATATTATTATCTCAGATATAATAATTTAATTCGCACCTGCACTCACAACTACCAACACCTTTGACACACTGCCTGTTTTATTATTGGTGACCACCATCGTAGTTAATGTTCACAGCACATCTATTATAGTTCTATTATGATTTTTATTCAGTCAACAGATGGATATCATAATGCCATTATCTAATGTTTCAGTGATTGACTTTAGTGAAATATGAATTTGACATAACGATTTTACGGTGAACATGTTTGAGTTATATGAATAAAACCCTGAAATAAGACTTTGTACAATAAACCAGAGATGAAAGGTTTAAGCCATCTACCAGTGTCAGAAATTAACTTTCCCATATGAGACAAATGATTTTCAGGGTATTTTTTTACCTTTATATATAATTTCTTTCCTAATCTTATTAAATATTTATGCTATCTATAATGTTAAATTCTTAAATGTAGTCAAATAAATTAGAATAATATGACACTAGGCTGTTACCAATTAAATCAGTATCAGTCAACTGCATGATGCTTTCAGAGCTACTTACAGTAAATACATTTACACATTAATTACAACAGTATAATATAATGAGATTAATATTTTAAACAACATTTTTATTCAGAAATGACAAGATGAAATAATACTTGGATTATGAAAGTAATATCGCCACTAGGTGGCGGTAAGTCATTGTGTTAAAGAAGGAGTCATTTATTCATTTGTCGATTCGTTCAAAGCGCTGATTCATTCAGGAATAAAATCAAGTGGCTGTCTATATTAATTGGTCACTGAATCATCTATATTAATCGTCTATATTAATGGGTTGTTCAAAGCCTCTTATTCATTCAGGAATGAAACAACTCTGTGTGCCTACTGCGAGTCAGTTGCTCAACGGTTCTGTGACTTTATTTGCTTTGGAGGTTTAGTTGGCAGAGAAAATAACCATTCTATCTGCTATCCATTAGCCGGCCAATACTTAATATTAATTAAATAATCTCAGCGTATTGCCTAAAACAAAAGTTTTTTTTTTTTTTTTTTTTAATTTGTTAAAAACCACAGTAAAGCTATATACTATTTTTGGCAGCTGTTACAGAAACATTTTTACAAAAAAAAATCTGATTTAACCTTGAGATTTGAAGTATTAGATAGCTTAGATATTTGCACCACTACAATGACAATAATTCGTAATTTCTGATAGAAATGCAAAATCAGTCGGTAATTATTAATATAATAACGAGACACAAACCTTTACATTGATCACAGTGGATACTGCATACACATACAAACTTTAAGTCCAAAAATGCGCACATTTACCTCAGATTTCATTAGATAGAATAAGCCGGGCCGTACGCAGGGTTTCATATTTGCCGAGGTCAGAAAATGTAGTTTCCTAGGGGGGTACGGGGGCATGCTCCCCCGAAAATTTAGATTTCCCTGGTGTACATATGTGCATTTTTAAGATGTTTTAAGGCCAACAAATTGGATAACAATTTAAAACCATGTCAACAAATAATGCATGCACAGTTTTGAAGCAGCTTTAATCGCATATTTGGTCATTTCATGACTTAACTTACGACAAAACAACGACGGTCATTGCTCGTAGTTTCTTTTGCGCTTTATTTAAGCTATAATAAAGTAATTAAATGCAGCGCGCGCCGGCGCATTCGGTCATACAATTCTTGAGTGTGCGCCGCTATCTCTGTGCTGTCACGTGAGTCAGGCAGCTTTGCCACACAGATTTTGATAGGTGGTCAGCAATAATAAAACAGGCAGTGTGTAAAAGGTGTTGGCTATTAGGTAGTTGTGAGTGCAGGTGCGAAGTAAATTATTATATCTGAGATAATAATATTTCTGAGCTAAACACGCGTTTTTATGGACACACAGAAGAAAGTCTTGTCTATAGGCTCTGCCTCGATTTGTGTCTCAAGTTATTCGTTAGTCTGGCTGTTTGAGAGATAGAGATCAAGAGATAGAGATTAAGATTAAATGTACATTTAAAAGTGATTATATATTTGCAATAAACGCGTTAAATCCATCGCAGCGAAGGACTATTATTCTGCTGCTCTGAACAGCGGAAGAACTGATGACGGCACAGTTTAATGTTTGGTTGACCAATCAGCGGAAAGGGGCGTTTCATTCCCGCCCACATGTTGAGATCAAATATTCAAGTTGTTTATTCATTTTTTACCCCTGAACGAAAAACGAAAAATCAAGCCGAATTCTTGTTTTTCGTTTTGTTTGAAAAAAATGAAAAACGAAAAAGGTGTCGTTTTTCATTTTCCGATTTCATTATTAAATCAAAAAACGAATTACCAAAAGATACACGGACCGTTATTAAGCCTTGTGTTGTGCTTGTTGGTCATTGGTCATTTACTTGTCAGAGTACAAAAGTGGCTTGTCTGGAAAAAAAAAAAAGGATTTTTTGTGTGTGTGTGTGTGTTACATGTGACTTACATTTGATAAATTAAAATAGTAAGACACTATAGGGCTGTTACCAAATTAAATAATTTACAATGAAAAAGTACAACTGCATTCAATAATGTTATGAGATTCTTTAAATATTTTTGAATATACAAATAAGAAATGGTGGTGGGAAATTTATACTTTTAAACATGAAATTAAACCGCCAGTAGTCACTGGCGGCAAGTGACTGTCTTAATGAGTGAGCCACTGAGTCATTTATTCAAACGATTCATTCAAAAGGCTGAATCAAGAATGACGCAGTTGTTTATGATTGGGCCATTGAATCTTCACTCAACCGATTCGTTCAAAACGCTGAATCATTCAAAACAGCTGACCGTAGCTGCGAGATGCGCTGGTTCTGTTTCGTTTGTAACTGCTACTTCGTTTGTAACTGCTATTTTCGCTGCTACAATAGAACAAAAAACAGGCAATATTGCAGCTAAAATGTTAGTGATTAATATTAACTACTTGTTTATTGAACTGTTGTATGAAATTAGTGTCAATTTCAATCGAGGTTATATTCAGGAATTCAGCACTTTCGGTCGTGTGATGCTTAACTTTATCATATGTCGTAAATAGCTAGCTATAAAAAACCCACATATTGAATTTTTATTGCAATATGATAACTGAGTTTCTTTGTGTGATTAGAGCTCATTTGTTTTGAATTCTCCTCAAGAAGTTACGTGAGCCTCAACAGCGCAATATCACCACCAGTACATTACTAGTATCCACTATCAATCGCCACTTAAGCTAAATTAATCAATCTCGCATTTTGGTTGTTATTGACATTTTAATCAAGCTACTTATCTGGTCAGGCAAGTAAAATTCTCTTTCAAAAAATCCACTTGTCCTGCAGTCCCGGACAAGCGTATGTCGAGCCCTGGTAAGCCTATGTGCCGGGGCTCAGCCCTGGACGGCCCCGGCCCAGTTTAACCCCTGGTTATATCTGTGAAAGTAAATAGCAGGCAATGTTTCACAAATTGTATGTGTATATTAGATCTGTGGTGCATTCCCTTCAAAAATAAAACTAATCCACTGCGTTCAGCGGCTCAGATGTCAGTAAATGAAGACTGTTATGTTCACACTTACATCTAACAACAAAACATCTCAATTAGACTTGTGCCGATATTCGGTAATGCGATAAATCGCAATAATGAATATGCACAATATTGTTATCGTGGGCATTTCAAAATACCGTAAATAATAATTTATTACCAAATATTAATTTTTTTATAATGCAATTAAGAATACTTTACCCATCAACCGTATAAAATGCAAAACATTGCTTTATTCTGCGTCAAAAGAACACGCGCTCAGATGTAAACAAACACAAAGTACATGAGAAGCACATGGCGGAAGGAGTGAAGGAGACGTGCTGAATGAAAGTGCACGTTCACTCTCTGACAGCAGAGGGCGCTGATGGAACAGCAGAATGCAGCGGTTACCACGGAAACCGCGTAAACAAAGCAACTGCGCTAGTTAAGTTTTTAAAATGCTTCAAACAGCCATTAATTTTTTTTGTAATCTCAATGTTGTTCATCACCAAATACTTGAAGACTTAAAAGTCTATTTCCAAACCTTATATTTTATTCTGGACTACCTCATGCCCTAATTATTAGAAATGTTCTGATTATTTGGTATTGTTCAGAAAAAGTTTGAAACATATGTCTTCATTAGTTAACATTTTAATTCATTATTACCAAACTGACAATAAAAATACTTATAAAGTATTAAATATTCTTAGTTAATGTTAATTTCTTAGTTACTGTTTAATAACATTACTAAAATCAAAAGAGCTTATTTAATGGACCTGAGAGAAAACTAGCAATAATCAATTGTATTTCTTAACTAACATTAACAAAAACTAATACTTTCTGTAACAAATGTAGCTATTGCTCAATCTTAGTTAATGCAATAATGAGACCTTATTGTAAAGTGTTTCCTGTTGTTCTTTATAGCCTAATTCTTTTGCATTATAATCTGTTTGAAAATTTTACTTTATAGATTTTTTGTGTATTGTATTATTGTATTTAAACATTCAGAGTTCTTTTTGTTATTACAAAAAGAGTTCTTAAACCTGTTATACTATGACAACACTTTTTCTGCAACTTATTTCAATATCGTGATAATACCGTATACCGTGATAAAAGTGTCACGTGGAATAAAGATAGATGCAAGCGCAAGTCAGAAAATCTCATTTATTGAGCTTCACACCATGTAAACAAAGCGACAAGTAACCAGCAGCAGGGAGACGGCGACACAGGGACTTCGATGGGCCTGAAGAGATGGTGGTAAGTGCCAGAAAGTCCAGGTGCAAGATGATCGTGCTGGGATCCGTAGTAGTGAGTGAAGACGTGAAGAATCCAACGAAGAACAACAACTGGAACAGGAACACGAAGACTTCAACTCCAACAGAAGAACACACGAGGAAACAGAAGGACATGAACAGGAGACTCCAAACAACGATCTGACAAACATGAAACGAAAGACAAGGCGTTATATAGGCTGGCAGTGATAGGAAACAGCTGCCGCTGATCACACAATCAGCGGCGACGCCCACATGAAACAATTAACGTGACAGCACAACGTAAACACAGACAAAAGAAAGAGACTGCGGATCTACAACCGTGACAGTACCCCCCCTCCTAGGAACGCCTCTCGGCGTTCCCAGGAGCACCTAACTGTCGATTGTAATCATCGATAAGGGAGTGATCCAGGATGTCCCTAGCAGGAACCCAACTTCTCTCCTCCGGACCGTAACCTTCCCAGTCCACCAAGTCCGTACTGAAATCCGCGTCCCCTCCTTCTCGAGTCCAGAATACGATTCACCGAATAAGTGGGTTCCCCATCTATGAGCCGCGGCGGTGGAGGAACCGGGGTTGGCGGATTAATGTGCGAATGAAACACAGGTTTGATTTTAGACACATGGAAGGCAGAATGAATTCTCCTGTACGCTGGAGGAAGTTTGAGTCGGACTGCCACCGGACTAATGATCTTGGTGACAGGAAACGGGCCGATGAATTTGGGAGCAAGCTTATTAGAGACGGAGCGGAGAGAAATGTTCTTAGTAGAAAGCCACACTTTTTGACCCACGACGTATACGGGAGGCTTCGACCGGTGCCGATCAGTCTTAGCCTTGGTACGCGCCCCCACTTGGAGAAGAGTCTCGCGAGCTCTAGTCCAAGTGCGGTGACACCTCTGGACGAAGGCGTGAGCGGAGGGGACCGCAACTTCGGATTCCAGACTGGGAAAAATAGGTGGCTGGTACCCTAAACTACATTCGAATGGTGAGAGGCCCGTGGAAGACACTGGTAATGAGTTATGTGCGTACTCAATCATAGAGAGTTGCTGACTCCAGGAGGAAGGATTCTTGGAAACCATACATCGCAACATTCTCTCCAAATCTTGGTTGGCTCTCTCAGTTTGACCATTGCTCTGGGGATGGAACCCAGAAAGACTAACGGTCGCCCCCAACAACTTACAAAACTCTTGCCAAAATTTGGACACAAATTGGGGCCCCCTGTCGGAGACCACATTTATCGGGAGGCCATGTAACCGAAAGACATGATCTACGACAGTTACCGCTGTCTCCTTAGCAGAGGGTAATTTAGGCAAAGGGATAAAATGAGTCACCTTCGAGAACCGGTCCACTAAGGTCAAAACAACCGTGTTCCCCTGGGAGGGTGGGAGGGCGGTAACAAAATCTAGCGCAATGTGGGACCAGGGTCTCGAAGGGACAGACAGCGGTTGGAGTAACCCATCCGGGGGTCGATTGGGAGTCTTACCAGTGGCACAAATCGAGCAAGCCAAAACAAAACTGTGAATGTCACGAGCCATAGCAGGCCACCAGAATCGTTGCTTGACCAAAAAACTGGTGCGATTAACCCCTGGATGACAGGCTAAGTTGGAACAATGCCCCCATTTGATAACATCGGACCTTAACCTCTCCGGCACAATCAACCAACTCGGTGGACACCCGGGCGGAGGCGTTACCCCTTCTAAGGCCGATTTGACCTTCGATTCGACCTCCCATGTCAGAGTGGAGACTACTAATGTCTCGGGAAGAATACACTCGGGAGTAGACGGGCGTTCAAAAGGATCAAAAATACGAGATAAGGAGTCGGGTTTGATGTTCTTAGAACCCGGGCGGTACGAGAGAGAAAAATCAAAACGTCCGAAAAAAAGTGCCCACCGAGCCTGCCTGGAGTTTAGTCTTTTAGCCGTTCTGATATATTCTAGATTCTTATGATCAGTCCAAACGATAAAAGGTACCCCCGAACCTTCCAACCAATGACGCCATTCTTCCAATGCTAACTTGACTGCCAGCAACTCTCTGTTACCAATGTCATAATTGCGTTCGGCTGGAGATAAACGATGAGAAAAAAACGCGCAGGGGTGAATCTTATCGTCTGTGGGAGAACGCTGGGATAGAACTGCACCTACCCCCACCTCTGACGCATCGACCTCCACCACGAACTGACGTGAAGGATCAGGGGCAATGAGAATGGGAGACGAAACAAAGCGACTTTTCAGTTTGGCGAATGCAGCCTCAGCTGCATCGGACCACCTGAACGTCGTTCTGGAGGAGGTCAAGGCAGTCAGAGGCGCGGTTAGTTGGCTGAAATTGCGAATAAACCACCGGTAGAAATTGGCGAACCCCAGAAACCTCTGTAGGGCCTTACGGGAATCTGGACTTGGCCAATCCACCACAGCCTTAACCTTGTCAGGATCCATGCGAACTCCCTCAGACGATACGATGTACCCTAGGAAAGAAACAGACTGTGCATGAAATTCGCATTTCTCCGCCTTGACAAAAAGCCCATTCTCTAGCAGACGCTGAAGCACTCGTCTGACATGTTGAACCTGTTCCTGGAGAGATGAGGAGAAAATCAATATGTCGTCCAGGTAGACATATATGAACTGGTCAACCATATCTCTCAACACGTCATTGATGAGTGCCTGGAAGACCGCTGGGGAGTTGGACAGCCCGAAGGGCATAACCAAGTATTCAAAGGATAGGTATTCTTCACCGTGATGTTATTCAACCCTCGGTAATCAATGCAAAGTCGCAAGGAACCATCCTTCTTTCCAACAAAAAAGAACCTAGCTGCTAGAGAATCAGAAATGTATTTCTCCATGACCTCCCTCTCGGGAACAGACAAAGAGTAAAGTTTGCCCTTAGGCAGAGACTTATCGGGAACTAAATCTATGGCACAGTCATAGGGACAGTGCGGAGGAAGAGAAGCAGCTCGGGACTTACTGAACACTTCCTTCAGGTCCAGATACTCCGCGGGCACGTTTGACAGATCCGCTGCCTTTTCCTGTAACACAGAGACAGACACAGAAGAACAAGCAGACACAAGACAAGACTCATGACACTGAGTGCTCCATCCCAACACGGAGTGCTGTCGCCAATCCACCCTAGGGTTGTGTTGTGTGAGCCAGGGGTGTCCAAGTACAATGGGGGCCAGGGGGGAGTCCATTAGGAGAAGTGAAATGGATTCTGTGTAATTACCGGAGGTGATAAGAGTGACGGAGTCGGTGGTGAAGGAAATGTTGGGAAGGTCTTGTCCATTGAGTGCGTTGACGGAAATCTGCCGGGTGAGAGGGATGATGGGTAGATGAAACCTTTGCGCAAACTGTGTGTCAATGAAATTGCCCTCCGCTCCAGAGTCCAGTAAAGCTTGACAGTCCAGTGAGTGAGTGGCCCATCTCAGTCTTACCGGAAGGAGAGTGGATGGTGAGGACTTTTCGGCGGAGACCCCACCCGATAGTAGCCTCAGTTTTACTATCGGGCTCGATTTTTTTACTGGACATGAGTTCAGGAAATGTCCAGCCCCTCCGCAGTAAATACATAGTCCTTGGGATCTCCGCCTCTCTCTCTCCTCCCAGGAAAGCCGAGCTCTCCCTACCTGCATGGGTTCAGGATCGTAAGCGGGACCGACCATGTCTCCTGTGTTGACTCCTCGTGCCTCTGCACCCCGAAGTCCGAGGTCCGGACGAGGAAGATTCTCCAAGCGATTGAGACGGGTATCTACCCGTAGGGCCAGATCAATCAGACCATTAAGACTCTGAGGTAAATCCATGACGTAAATCTCTCGTTGGACACGGTCGGCCAACCCATGCAGGAAGACGTCCCACTGTGCCTCCTCGTTCCATTTGCTCTCTGCCGCCAGCGTCCGAAACTCTATGGAGTAATCTGCCACCGTGCGGTTTCCTTGTCTCAGTCCCGTGAGACGCCGGGCTGCATCTCTCCCCATGAGCGCACGGTCAAACACCCGCTTCATCTCGGCGGAGAGAGCTTGGAACGAGGCACAGCATGGGTCCCGGTTCTCCCACACCGCCGTTCCCCACAGCGCTGCCTGCCCGGTGAGTAGCATGAGAATGAACGCCACCTTAGACTCCTCCCTCTCAAAGGTGCGTGGCTGAAGGGAAAAATACAATGAACACTTGTTCAGGAACACTCTGCAAAAGTTAGGCTCACCGGCATAGGTCTGAGGCGTGGGTAGGCGTGGCTCCGGCTGTTCTCCTTGCGCTGGTGATGGGAGGGGAACAGGCGGTGTGGGTGGCGCAGCGGGACTGCAAAGTTGTTGCAGCTGTTGGGAGAGCTCAGACACCTGTGTCACCAACGCCTGTACGGCGCGTCCGGTGGAAGAAATGCTCTTCTGCTGCTGGTCCATTCGAGCAATACTGTGGTTGATGAACTCCGTCAATGCCGCTGAACTTGCTGCATCCATGATGATGGTCAGATCGTTCTGTCACGTGCAATAAAGATAGATGCAAGCGCAAGTCAGAAAATCTCATTTATTGAGCTTCACACCATGTAAACAAAGCGACAAGTAACCAGCAGCAGGGAGACGGCGACACAGGGACTTCGATGGGCCTGAAGACATGGTGGTAAGTGCCAGAAAGTCCAGGTGCAAGATGATCGTGCTGGGGTCCGTAGTAGTGAGTGAAGATGTGAAGAATCCAACGAAGAACAACAACTGAAACAGGAACACAAAGACTTCAACTCCAATGGAAGAACACACAAGGAAACAGAAGGACATGAACAGGAGACTCCAAACAACGATCTGACAAACATGAAACGAAAGACAAGGCGTTATATAGGCTGGCAGTGATAGGAAACAGCTGCCGCTGATCACACAATCAGCGGCGACGCCCACATGAAACAATTAACGTGACAGCACAACGTAAACACAGACAACAGAAAGAGACTGCAGATCTACAACCGTGACAAAAAGCTTCAGCGATTAATCGCAACATGAAAATTTGATACCGTCATATGCCTAATCTCAATTACTTACCAGACATTGCTTTCCAACTTGCATACAACTTGCTGAGGGCGGAAACCATGGTAATACAGGACTGTCAATCAGCGGCTGTGGGCGGCGCATGAGTAATGTGACATCACATTACTCAGAGAATCAAAACAGCTTGTCTAATGAGTAGTGCTGGGTGGTATACCAGTTCATATCGAATACCGGTACTCATTTTTGTTATGATATGAATTTTGATGATACAGCAATACCGTATATATTCGTATGTGTCGCTTAACCAACATTGGAACGCGGCGCAGCGTCACTGTTTGAGTGGGTCCCACAGCTGAGATCACATCACAGCCTATGGTCCGAAATCACCCCCTAAAGCCTCATTCACTATTCCCTATGTTGTCCACTTATGTTGTTCACTTGAAAGAGTGATTGAAAACGAGTGAGTGAATTCGGACAGCCATTGTGTGTACATTGGCTGTACACTCGTTATTGCGGTGCAATGTGAGATTGAATGAGTGCACTCAATAACGTCCACTATGGTTTCGGACACCACTACAAATGGCTGTCGCCTCAAATAATGCCCTATTTGAGGTTATAGGGGGCGATTTCGGATTCAGCCCTTGATTACAGCGGAGAATTCAAACTACACGCAGCGCGCGAGATAGAGCGGTTTCTGCACGAAGCGCTGTGATGAGATTAACAACGTTCTCCACATGGATCATATTATATAGACCGGAGCGAGCGTGTTTAATTTTTTTATGGACCTATTCATATACTCTAGTGCTCTAAACATGAACCAGCAGCGTGTATGCGCAGATATTTCATCACATCTTCTTTAAATGAAATGTAACGTTATGCAAAGGACACTGAACTGTACGTCTGATCACAACCACGATGACACGATGGGTTATTCTGCTAAACAGAAGACGATGTAAGTTAATAAATAGACTGACAATTCAAAGAAGAATGGGCAAAAATTTAACTTATTCTTTTATTCTATTTATTCTATTTATTCTTTCTGTGTTAAACTTACGTGTGTCATTTGTTCAGAGACAGTAGTACTCTTAAATGTACTGAAAATATCCTTAGACAGTTTTAATGTTCTTCTGCGTTTCTCCCTCGTTTTGGCAGTTTGTTGTTATATAGGGTTAGATTTTTAAAATGCTTAAGGTGCCCTCAACTCTTTTTTTTTTTTTTCTATCTCCATGGTCATATTTTAATATTCATGTCTCTGTAATGAGTGTGTTGCAGGTCTGTGTTTTATTGATTGTTGTCTCCCCACAGCATCATTTTGTGGGGCTTTGTAAACCTGTATTAACTCTAGTGTGGAATTTTTCTACAATATTCACTCATCATGACAGTAAAATAGGGCATTCTAGTCAATCTACTGCAGTATTTCCTCTCTCAATCAGTAGAAAATGTGGTTAACGCCCGGTCATGTATAAGGGAAAAAAATACCGTCATATACCGTGAAACCGATATAATTTTGAAAAATACCGTGATATAAATTTTTGGTCATACCACCCAGCACTACTAATGAGACTGCTTTGGTTTAATGGGGATTTTAAAAAAAAGGAGTGGGTGGATTTTTATCATTGTGGGGTGGTTGTGTTCACACACTGCTAACACACATTTATATCCAAACACCTTGTAAAAGTGGATTTAGCATAATAGGTGACCTTTAAAGGGGCTCTATGTAGGAATGACACCCAGTGTTCAAAATAGGTACTGCAGTCCAAATTCAAAATATTGTTTGGCCCGCCCCCTCGTTCAAAGACGCGGGTTTCCAGCTTTTACAGCATATGGTTGCCGGCAACAATAGGGAGCGCAATTGACAATGAAAGCTGAGGAGACTTAAACACTGTAAGCTGATGAGTTGATTTATCTGTTTTGATATGCTGTTGTTCATAGAGATATTTAGATGGATTCAGAGGCTTTTTAGTAGAGACGCACTGATTGCAATTTTCTTGGCTGATTCCGATTTCTGTTTTTTTGTTAGTGTGATCGGCCGATACCTATTTTTTGCCGATTCCGATTTTCTTTCTAAGAACTATAAATGACAACATATACAAACAAAAATCTACTTTTCTTCAATGCAGAGTTTTATTTTCATTAAAAAAACAAAACAAGTAAAAGTCAGTAATAAAATATAAACCGCTCAAATAAATGCAATAGAATAAAGAGAGTTCCCTTTCGAGAACGGTCTCTCGACATGGCGTCAGAAGCTGACGCTTTGGGGACTCCCTTCTCTCCTAATCCTTCCTAAAATCCTATTGCACAACGCCAGTGAAGTTGCAACTCTCACTGGCCAATGCCAGCCAAGACGGCGAAAGGGGGGCAGTACCTGCCACTATATAATGCGCCGTCCTGGCGGCATAAGCTCAGAATCTTCCTTTTCACAATCAAGGCAAGGCAAGGCAAGGCAATTTTATTTGTATAGCACATTTCATACACAATGGTAATTCAAAGTGCTTTACATAAGGAATAGAAATAACAGTAAAAACAGAGAATTTTACCGCAATATTTAAAATGCTTTAAAAGTCAGAATCAAGATGATAAAATACATTAAAAATGAAATAAAAACAGGAAAAGGAATTTAAAGAATAAAAAGATAATACGTATAAAATAAAGTGCAAACAGTTCGGACATAGCACAGTGCTCAATCAGCAAATGCATAGATAAAAAGATGTGTTTTGAGTCTGGATTTGAATGTGGCTACTGTAGGAGCATACCTGATCTCTTCTGGAAGCTGGTTCCAGCTGCGGCTGGCGTAACAGCTAAAAGCAGACTCTCCCTGCTTTGAGTGAACCCTTGGTATTTTTAAGTGTGTTGATCCTGATAATCTGAGTGATCTGTTAGGTTTATATTCTATGAGCATATCTGCAATGTATTGGGGTCCTAGGCCATTGAGTGATTTATAAACGAGTAACAGTACTTTAAAATCAATTCTAAATGCAACTGGAAGCCAGTGCAAGGACCTGAGGACTGGTGTGATGTGTTCATGTTTTCTGGTTCTGCTCAGTATCCTGGCAGCAGCGTTCTGTACGAGCTGCAGTTGTCTTATGGTCTTTTTGGGAAGGCCAGTGAGGAGCCCATTACAATAATCCACCCTGCTGGTGATGAAAGCATGAACAAGTTTCTCTAAGTCTTGACTGGAGACAAAGCATCTAATTCTTGCAATATTTTTGAGATGATAATATGCTGATTTAGTTATTGTCTTTACATGGCTACTGAAACTCAGGTCTGACTCCAGAATCACACCAAGATTCCTGACTTGATTTTTAGTTGTTTGACCCCTAGAGTGAAGGTACGTGTTCACTTTGAGAACTTCGTCTTTGTTTCCAAATGCAATGACTTCAGTTTTGTCTTTGTTTAACTGAAGGAAGTTTAGGCACATCCAATTTTTAATTTCATCAATGCATTGGCACAGGGAGTCAATGGGGCTGTAGTCGTTAGGTGAGAGGGCTAGGTAAATCTGGGTGTCATCTGCATAGCTGTGATATGCAATTTGGTTCTTTCTCATTATTTGGCTCAGTGGCAGCATGTATAGGTTGAACAGGAGGGGTGCAAGTATTGAACCTTGAGGGACTCCGCATGTCATGGATGTCCACTCAGACTTATAGTCACCGATACTCACATAATAACCTCTCCCTTCTAAGTATGACCTGAACCATTTAAGGACCATCCCAGAAAGCCCAACCCAGTTTTCGAGCCTGTCAAGAAGAATGTTGTGATCAACAGTGTCAAACGCAGCACTGAGGTCGAGTAAAACCAGCACTGATAATTTACCTGAATCTGTGTTTAGGCGAATATCATTTATTATCTTTATGAGTGCTGTCTCTGTGCTGTGATGCGGTCGGAAACCAGATTGAAAGTTGTCAAAGTATCCATTCAAGCTTAAGAACTTGTTCAGCTGATTGAAAACAACTTTTTCAATGATCTTGCCTATGAAAGGAAGATTTGAGATTGGCCTGTAGTTGCTCAATATGGTGTTATCCAGATTGCTCTTTTTCAGGAGGGGCTTAACAACTGCAGTTTTCAGGGATTTTGGAAAAGTCCCAGAGAGAAGTGAGGCATTTACCACTTCTAGGAGATCTGCTTCTAAACAGTTAAACACTCTTTTGAAAAAAGATGTGGGAAGTGTGTCAAGGGCGCAGGTTGATGTTTTAAGGTGCTGTACTGTTTCTTCCAAAATTTTACCATCAATTGCTTCAAAATCAGACATAATAGCTACTTTCTGAGGTTGTGATCTGATCTGTTTTACCCCAGTGCAGCTCAAGGATGTGCTGATCGCCTTTCTGATATTATTAATTTTCTCAGAGAAGAAGGAAGCAAACTCACAACATTTGCTGTCTGAGAGCATTTCACTAGGAATCTGACTTGGGGGGTTTGTTAGTCTCTCTACAGTAGCAAAAAGAGTGCGGGTGTTGTTTAAGTTTCTGTTTATTATATTTGAGAAGAAGGTCTGTCTAGCTTTGCCTAATTCCACATTGAAAGCATGAAGAATATCTTTATAGATGTTATAATGAATTTCAAGTTTTGTCTTTCGCCACATGCGCTCAGCTTTTCTGCATTGTCTTTTCATATTTTGCACTGCTGTTGAGTTTCTCCACGGTGCTTTTTGTCTGCCACTTTTCTTCCTGACTTTCACAGGAGCAATGTTATCAATAACATTCTGTACTTTTGAGTTAAAAGAATCAAGGAGAAAATCAACAGAGTCTGCAGATATGCTTGGTGTTAAAGATATAGCCTTCATAAACAGTGCACTAGTATTCTCATTTAAGCATCGCTTTTTGCCCGAGATAGATCTAGCTTCAACAGTCGGACAGATCAATATTTCAAAGAAAATACAGAAATGATCAGATAGCGCTACATCCTTAATGACAATGGATGAAATGTTTAGACCCTTACTAATAATTAAATCTAGAGTGTGTCCACGATTGTGTGTAGGTCCATGTACATGCTGAGTCAGATCAAAAGTATTCAGAACAGTTATGATTTCTTTTGCCATATTGGATTCTGCATTGTCTATGTGGATGTTAAAGTCCCCAGTCATAACAAAACAGTCAGACTCTGAGGAAATTGCTGATAACAGTTCTGTAAAATCCTCCACAAAGGCTGGAGAGTATTTTGGAGGCCTGTAAATAACTATAAGTAGAATGCGAGGAGCACCTTTTAACACAATACCTAAATATTCGAAAGACAAGTAATCCCCAAATGACACTTGCTTGCATTGATAGACATCTTTAAATAGAGCAGCAACACCTCCACCTCTCCTAACAGCTCTGCAGACACTCATAAAAGTAAAGTAAGGAGGGGCTGTTTCATTCAGGATTGTTGCACTGCAGCTGTCTTCAAGCCATGTTTCATTTAGAAGCATAAAATCTAGGTTGTTTGTGGTTATTAAGTCATTGACTAGAAGTGATTTATTTTTAAGTGAGCGGATGTTTAAAAGTGCTAACTTAACAGTCTTACTTTTTGTCTCTACAGTAATCTTAGTTTGACGTGTAATAGGTAGCAGATTAAATGGGTTTGCCAAACGGTTTGAAAAGGCCTTAGGCTTTCTATAACGTAATAAAACAGAAATAGAGAAAGCTACAGGCACACTGGGTTCCCGCTTGTTCTGTAAACAATTGATAAAGTCACTGTTATCGTAGCGGGGACCCGACACACATCACTGAGAGCTGTTATCGGTTGTTTTTGATTCACCTAGAACAGATGGAGGAGGGTGAGGGCCCTGGCGTTGTGGCAGGGGCCGAAGAGCTCTCGCAGGAGGCGGGGGTGGCCGAGCTGGGCCCACAGGCTTTGGTGGTTTCGGGGCTTGACGCTTTTTTGTTGATATCTGGGGGCTCGCAGCAAAAGAGTGGGAGAGTTTGGTTCCAGCATACACCAGTTCCTCCATTTTCTCTGAAAAGCACAGAAGAGGGGATGCTGGAGAGAGGGATAACGTGTCCGGTGAGAGGGGCTGTTGCTCTGGTGTTACCGGAGGCTGTAATATGCTGTCCTGGCTTCCCTGGCTGTTTTCCCAAAAGTCGTCCTTGGGTGCTGAATCTTGGAGCAGTTCTAACACGTCACTGTCTCTCGGTGAGCTCTGTGGGCAGGGCTCAGTTAGGATTGTGTTCGTGAGCAGTGGTTGTTGTGGCTGCGTGGTGTTATCATTGACCTTGTGGGAAGTGTCAACCGCGTGTCCATTCAGCTGCTGAAGTGAAGTCCTGTGGTCAGTTGTACTCTGTCCAGGTGTGTTTGTGCCATTCAGGTGGATTTGCACACACTGCTGAAGGATGATGGAGGCAGAAGTAGATATTGTCCTTTAGCACTCTTGAGCCCAGTTTGTTTGGGTGCAGGCCATCATGAGTGAACAGTTGTCTCTGACTCCAGAACAGATTGAAGTTGTCGATGAAATTCAGTCCCTTTAAGTTGCAGGTTTTTTGCAGCCATGTGTTAAGCCCAAGCAACCGTGTAAATCTATTCGTTCCTCTTGCTGGGAGTGGTCCACTGATGAACGACTGAACTTTTAGTCTTCTAAGCATTTCAAAAAGTTCATTGAAATCCCTTTTAAGGAGTTCTGACTGCTCCTTCCGAATATCATTCTTACCCACATGGATGATTAGTCGATTTGCAGTCTTATATTTCATCAGAATGCTCTTAAGTTCCCTGTTTACATCAGAAACTGTTGCTTGTGGAAGGCAGCATGTAGTTGTATCCCTGCTGCTAATGTTTCTGATAATAGAGTCACCCACTATCAGAGTCCTGGGCTTGGCTGCTCTATGAGCTGAGTGCCGCTGTCTGTTCAACCTTGAGCGGCAGTTAGCATCGGTGTTAGCTGCTGGCTGATTTGATCTGTGTCCGATCATGTTTGGGGATTCCTCACCCACATTCATCAAGTCTGGAGATTCCTCACCCACATTCATTAACACTTCAAATCTGTTCTCCAGATGTATTGGCGGTGGTAGGGAGCTAGTGTTTGGGGTAGAGGATGCTACTGCATTAATATGTGATACTCGTGACAATCTAATGTCTCGAGTGCCTTTGGGTCTCGCTCCCTGTGTGTGCCATCGATTAATGTGCTGATCAGTTCCGGCACTCAGTACGGTCTGTTTAGGGGCATTAGATTCATGGGACTCACCGGCTTTGTGCTGAGGACGTCCATGACGAAGCTCTGTTGTGTGTTCCTTCTGGTTTGGTAGTCCCGCAAGTAACTTTGTTTCAAGAACTGCAATCCTTTGTAGAAGTCTGTGGCAGTTTGTGCAGCAGGTAGATTCTTCAACCAGAAGAGGCATATTATTTCTAATCCTTTTGGATGTAGGCAGCTGTGTTTTCCCTTCTCCGGAATGTAAGCTGATGGCGGTCAGTGGGAGGCTGGTTGGATAAAAATTCCCCTTTTTTTGTAGCAATTCTTCCAGTTAAAAAGATTGTTGTTGCCAAGATTTGTTGTTTGAGCACTGTGCCGATTTGCTGTAGTTAAAATTAGGAGATAAAATATAAAAGCAATAGAGCAAAGCGCGGAGCTGTAAGCAAGAGCGTCCGAACAGTAGCGAAGCAGGAAGCAGAAGCAGAAGTGATGTGGATCAACGGATTACGACTTCGACTACGAGACAGCTGTGGAGAAGACGCGAGTAGATGGATTACCCTCTTGGCGTTCCAGCATGTCCAACGTTTGCACGCTGTGTTCGGGGCCCATCGAGGCTCCGGACACCCACGAGTACTGCATTCTGTGCCTGGGACTCGCCCATGCAGAAGCAGCACTCGCCGGGTCGGGCTGCCTGCACTGCGAGGATCTCCCAGTGCGGGTGCTGAGGGCTCGGAGGAGCATCGCCCTTGGTGAGTGTCCTAGGCAATGTCCCACTGCCGCCGATGAGCCGCTGGTGGGACGGCCGCATATGGGCGATGACGCAGGAATGAGGTGTGATTCACCACCCCGCCCTCCTGTTTACTTCAACGAAGAGAGTCTTCGACCTGCCCCCGGCGCGTCGGAGATGGTTTCGTTCGGTGCGGCGAGGGATGACGATCCCGACGAGGCCATGTCCCTAACGGCGTCTGAGAAGGACTGGGCAGACCACCTCCTGGAGGAGCGCTCTGAGCCAGAGGGGCAGGTGGCGTTTCAAGACAAGCTCGTCAGGGTTCTTACTAGGACCGTGAGCGATCTCGGTCTGGAATGGGATTCCCCCGACGAGCTAGCGAAGAGCAAACTGAATTCTTGGTTCCTTCACTTGGGCCGCCGAGCCGCCGCTCCAAGGAAGCGAGCCCCTTTCTTTCGAGACCTGCACGAGGAGGTCGCTAGAACCTGGGCCGCATCCCACTCGGCTCACGTTTTCAAAATGTGTAGATGCAGCGGTAAAAAAAAAAACTCTGGTACCAAGGAGAGCTTGGAGAATGGGCCATGCCCGTGTTGTGATCACTCGCAGGTGCTTGAGCGCGCTCGCACCGTGGCGGAATCCTGACCTGTACCAACGCGGCGGCCAGCTGGGCGTGGTTACGCGGCGGAAAAAGGAGAATGGAGATTGAACCCCGGGACAGTGAGACTGATCTGGGAACAATTCGGGAAGGCGGAAGTGGACTTATTCGCGACGGAGGAGAACACGCATTGTCCTCTGTTCTTTTCTCTGTCGCGCTCTCCCCTGGGAGGGGACGCACTGACGATGCCATGGCCGAATGCTCGCCTTTATGCATTTATGCATTTATGCAATCCCGCTGAAGATTTTGTCACAAGTGCTGCACAAGATCAGGGAGGAGAGAGCGTCGGTGCTTCTAATCACCCCATACTGGCCGAACAGACTGTGGTTTCCCGATCTGCTAAAACTGTTAACGGCTCCCCGTGGATGATTCCACTGAGACGAGACCTCCTGTCACAAGCGGGCGGGTCGATTTGGCACTCCAACCCCGAATGGTGGAAACTTCATGTGTGGGTAGTGCAAGGGAGCCGGTAGAGCCGAGCGTTCTGTCCCGCCGTGTTATGGACACGATTACAGAGGCGCGAGCCCCTTCTACAAGGCGTCTGTACGCTTCTAAATGGCCAGTATTTGTGAAATGGTGTGAACTGAATGGTCTCGAACCGGGAAACTGTCCTGTCTCAGGCATTCTGGATTTCTTACAACAGCGGTGGGACGGCGGCAGTATGCCTTCCACTCTTAAAGTCTATGTGGCAGCTATTTCAGCTTTTCATGCCATTATCGATGGGCGCTCGGTGGGCGGACACGATCTAGTGGTAAAATTTTTGAGGGGTGCAAGACGACTAAGACCCTCTCGCCCCCCCACGGTGCCGTCATGGGATTTAGCTCTTGTGCTCGAAGCGTTGACGCGGCCGCCTTTTGAGCCGCTCATGTCAGTCGGCTTAAAGGAGCTCTCACTTAAAACCGCGCTGCTACTCGCCCTCGCTTTAGTAAAACGCGTGGGGGATTTGCAAGCGCTTTCTATTAATGCTGATTGCTTGCCGTTTGGGCCAGATGATTGTAACGTCACACTCAAACCGCGGTTGGGCTACGTGCCTAAATCGCTGTCAACGCCGTTCAGAGCACAAGTGATAATTCTTTCGGTTTTCACCCAGGAGTCAGCGGATAACGCCCCTCATCAGGAGTTATGCCCAGTGCGAGCTTTGCGAGTTTACATTGACCGCACTGCTCAGTTCAGGCTCTCTGAGCAGCTGTTTGTGTGTTTCGGCGGCAGTACCAAAGGACGTCCCGTCTCTAAGCAGCGGCTATCGCATTGGGTGGTTGATGCGATCACTTTGGCCTATTCTAACCAAGGAATGGAATGCCCTATCGGTGTCAGAGCGCATTCAACGAGGGCGATTGCATCCTCGTGGGCATGGACTAAAGGCGTCACCATCAAAGACATTTGTATGGTGGCGGGCTGGTCGTCGCTGAATACCTTCGTCAGGTTTTACAATTTGGATGTGTGTTCTCTAGCCTCACAAGTCCTGGCGTTGAGTACGACTCGTATTCTACCTGCAGTTTCCGCCCACTAGCTGAGGCTGGTGGTTTCAACTAGGTCGTATAAGTGAATCTGGGGGCGGAGCCAGCGCCACACCCAGTCTGTGGCGCTCTCCCCTTCATATCGGCAGAGCGAGCTGTATGATGCACGATGGGCCTGGAATATGGGACACAGTGCCAGCAATTCGCCTATGTCCTCGCAATGAGCACGGGCTCGCTGATGAATTCTCTCATGTTATACCGACGCCAGCAGCAGCTGCTCGTTAAGTGTATGTTCTTATTGCTGTGCCCGGCCTGGCCGCCCGCATGCTTCATTACCCTGTATGTAGCCTGTATATTATTCTTGAATGCATACAATGTTAGATGAGTAACTACGTTATAAGGATTTCGTAGGTGTGTACTTGTTGGGGATTATTTTTTATTACTATTCATAGTAGCTCTGCAGTGGCTGAGCTTCCCTTGTTCGCTGTTCCCACGGCGTTGTTCTATACAGTCCCCAAATCGTCAGCTTCTGACGCCATGTCGAGAGACCGTTCTCGAAAGGGAATGTCTCCGGTTACTAAGGTAACCTCGGTTCCCTGTAAAATAACACGACGGACGTGTCAACGACGGGCTGGGGAGCTCATTGCAATGGCGTTCCGGCGTCGGGCTACTGGACGGAGTCGGAGAAGACGTGGCATATAAATCGCCTCGAATTGAGAGCGGTCTTTCTGGCTCTTCGAAGCTTCCTTACACAAGTCCGGGGTCATCATGTGTTGGTTCGTATGGACAATGTTTCGGTGGTATCGTACATAAATCGCCAGGGCAGAATGCACTCGCGAGCCCTTTACGAGCAGGCTGTGCGTGCTCGTAGGGAACGTCTCCGGTTACTAAGGTAACCTCGGTTCCTTGAGAGACGGGAACGAGACATGGCATAGACTGCCGTGTTCACCGCTCAGGTCCGCTGTACTCTTGTTCAGTCGGAAGATTCTGAGCTTATGCTGCCAGTTATATTGTGGCGGGTACCGCCCCCCGTTTGCCGTCGTGGCTGGCATTGGCCAGTGAGAGTTGCAACTTCACTGGCGTTGTGCAATAGGATTTCAGGAAGGATTAGGAGAGAAGGGAGTCCCCAAAGCGTCAGCTTCTGACGCCATGTCTCGTTCCTGTCTCTCAGGGAACCGAGGTTACCTTAGTAACCGGAGACGCTATGAAACTAAGTTTTTCGGGTTAACTGGGTTTTTATTCAGGTAAGAAATACTACAGAAATTTAAAGTAATCAAATGTAAAATAACACATTGTGTTATTTTGCATTGGTTACCTTAATTTCTGTAGTCTTTATTGCAAATAATTCTTACCATTAAAGTTATAAAACGTATTCAGTCAAGAGCAGAAAGTGATTTTCTTTGTCTTTTGTTCTTTGATTAACATGACAGACAGCAGCAGGAATATTGGACTGCTGTCCCTTTAAGAGTTTATGAACGGTGTTCAGCGGACCCAATACTGTTACACACGACATGGGTTTATCTGTAAAAACTGTGTTTATCTGTATATTTGCCAAGATTGCCTGTGCCGCTGGTTTTGACATAGGGCTGGACGATTATGGCCTAAAATCAAAACCTCGATTAATTGAACATTTTACCTCGATTACGATTAATGAACGATTATTTTGTTTCTGGTTTTTTTTCATAGTTCACTGACGAGGTTTGTACTGTATATGATTGACTATTAAACGGTGGTATATTTTTTTCCTATTTAAAGAGTGATCTGACATAACAGCTCACTTTCAGCAGTTATTTTATCTATGCTTCATAACATTTCTTACAGATTTCTGCTTGTTGTAAATCAGATAAAGATAAATTAGCACAGTACCAGTATAAGTGATTGCGTGTGAATTAGTCATACCGTCTCACTGTTCTTTGTGAAGCTGTGGGTTGTAAATGGTTAAAAAGTAGAAAATATATGCTATAAGAAGTTTTGAGTTTCTAAGCTCCTTTAGTGATAAATCACTGGACAGCGCTGACTAGTTTCTGCGTTCCTCTCAACGCGCGATCTTCACGCGATCAGATGTATTATTATTCCGAGCTACCGTGCTCGCGAGAACGGTAGCTCGGAATAATAATACATCTGTTCGTCTAATCGCTTGAATGTACAAACCTTAAAACAAATACAACTGACAAAGTTTAGTGAAGACACAAGGCTCACCGCTCACGCGCCATCACTGTGTTGAACCGGCGTTTGCTTTTATGCCTCTGACTGGACGGGGCGGAGTCGTGGCTACACACACGGTAATGTTTTTAAGGGGAAAGTATTACCAGGATTAAAAAACCGAAATAACCGACATGGGAAAATGACGTCGGTTAGAGGTTCTGAATTTCGGTTTCGATTACTTTTCGATTAATCGTCCAGCCCTATTTTGACATACTTTTGTATGTATTTGACAGTTTAAGCGCAGGAAGGCACTTATTTTTGTACTTGTGACTCTGTTTGATTTCTGTCTCTGTTTGAGACTGAGCGTGGCTTGTTCGCTTCACTAATATAGATCAGCGGTGTGCGCACTTTTGGTGTGAGCGCGAAACCTGCAGAAATGACTAAAATTATGCGCAATACAAGTGACACACACCGCGACAGAGAAGAGAGCGGGAACGCGCAGCTGACGTTATTGCCTGATTCTCTGACCCAGTTTGTTTGCTGGTTTCCATGGCTGCAATATGCTGTGTTTTCCGCCAACTGGCAACCTGTGATGTTGAAATACTATTGGATAAACTGCAGCACACGGTTTCACAGAGACCAAAACAAAAACAGACATTCTGACACGGAACGCACATTTTCAAAGTAGACATCTGGCTGTAGCATTGTTTTTCTGAGAAACAAGTAGGTGAACTTAGCATGTTTCCTAAATATCTGCAAACATATTAGGGTATTTTTATGCTTTATTAAAGTAAAAATCTTACATAGAGCCCCTTTAACAACACAGAGAGCTGCACGTTTATTAGGCTTCTGTCTCTTTAAGACCTGACGCATGCATGGATCCAAAATACTGTTACACATTCTTCCTGAACTGTTTATGACTGTGTTTATTAGACTGTGATTATAGGGTGTTTTCACATATAGTTTGTTTAAAGGAAGCACCAAACCTAGTTCACTTAAAGTGAACCAGAAAGGTAACCAGTTGTAAGTGACCTCAGCCCTTTTGGTGTTCACAATCTAGTGCACTCAAAAGAGAACCCAGTTCTTTTTTTGGTTCTCTTTAGCATTGAAGTTATCTCAGACCCTTTTTTTGTTCACACCACAACTTCCTAAGAACTCAGACCCCAGCTTTCTGTGTTTTCAGTTACATTGCTGCATCTTTCCAATTGTTAAAATAAAAAATACAGAAAAAATAAGCAGTGGATAACTGATCAGAAGTTTATCACATCACACGACTGGCTCAACCTAATCAACCTCATTTGATACTACATTCTTCATGTCTGCTGTAAATATTTGTAGCTTGGAAAAAGAGCAGTTAACTTCATTTATAGTAGGGACGTGCAGTGGAGCCTGTATATGTAACAATATCAAAATTATTTGTATCTGTATTCGAATAAAACTGGAAGTGACATTGCTTTAACCAGAAGATTTTACAATTACTTGAAAAGACTGTCATGTCTATGGTTTTAAATGTATATCTATGTCCTTCATAGTTCAAATGTGCCATGTATAACTCATAATAATAGTATATTTTTATATAATAATAATATATACAAGAAGCGACAGTCAATAGAACGTTCCTTTGAAACACCGGCACCCAGCAGCCGCCCTGCGTTTCCGCCATTTTGGGGTGAAAGTGAGTCGGCAGTCCACTAGTTTCTATCAGCTGCTTTGTTAAAACAAAACATACATTAAAGCTGAAATCCAACCTGAACGATGACAACACAGAATAAAATACTATAGTGATCATCAAATCCTTTTTACAGTTTATTTTACACACTTTGTGTTTAAATCTTCCACTTTTTTCACAAAACCTTTGCTCTCTAGAAACCCAGTCAGTTTGGGTTAAAATTCTTTAAAAGGCTTATTAATAAATACTGAATTAATACCAACATATGAAATTAAATTAAGGACATGCATCAGAAAAATTGGGAATGTTGGACAATAAATATATGAATATAACCGCTTCATTTTGCAGTGCTGTCTAATATCCTTTAAAGCAAAAGTGTCCAAAAGTGGGAATTATGTGATAACGGACACAGCAATCATGTATTATAAGATCGTTATGTTTGTAGCATGATCCATTAAAACGTACAATATATATATTTCAATTCGGACCTAGTGGAGTGTTACTATTATTACTATTACTCCACTAGGTCTGAAATGTTCGCTGCAAACATGATGATCTTAAATGTATTAATTATTAATTTACTATTAATAAATGTGTAAAGTTTCATAAAATGGAAATACTCAAACTAGGCTAACTACGTTACCTCAGATGGATGAATGGTTGGATTCCACAACTGGTAAAATAAAACATATATAAGACAATACAACATTTACTGTAGGAGCCATACAATTTTCAAATTCAAATTCAAATTTATTTGTATAGCGCTTTTCACGATACATATCATTTCAAAGCAGCTTTACAGAAAATGGATGTCAACATTACAATTTAAAGAATGTAGTTAGCAAATAATATACTTTAGGTAATTAATTACAATCACTGTTAGCAGTTTAACTGAAGGTAGAAGCAAAGAGCTCCTGGAAATGAATTACATTAACAATAAATTAGGATATAGAGATCCAAACTGAAGCTGATGTACTCTAGTCACCTCGGGGCGGGTGTCCCGAGGCAAAACAGAAAAGCAAAAGGAGAATAATTAGCGTAGCTGCTGTTCATAACTTTAAGCAAAGATAGTCATGTGCAGTTAATCTGGTATGAGATGCATTATGTGAATGGTTGGCTAAAGAGATGCGTCTTTAATCTAGATTTAAACTGGGTGAGCGAGTCTGAGCCCCTAACATTATCAGGAAGGCTATTCCAGAGTTTAGGAGCCAAATGTGAAAACACTCTCCCTCCTTTAGTGGACTTAGCTATCCTAGGTACAACCAGAAGTCCAGAGTTTTGTGACCTTAGAGAGCGTGAAGGATTGTATGGCGATAGAAGATCGGTTAAGTACACAGGAGCTAAACCATTTAGAGCTTTATAGGTCATTAGCAATACTTTATAATCGATACGGAACTTAATGGGTAACCAGTGTAGAGATGATAAAATTGGTGTTATATGATCATATTTTCTTGACCTGGTAAGAACTCTAGCAGCTGCATTTTGTACTAATTGTAGCTTGTTTATTGAAGAAGCAGGACAACCAGCTAATAATGAATTACAGTAATCTAGTCGAGACGTCATGAAAGCATGAACTAACTTTTCTGCATCAGAAATAGATAACATATTCCGAATCTTAGCAATGTTTCTGAGGTGGAAGAAGGCTGTTTTTGTAACATATGAAATATGATTTTCAAAGGACAAGTTGCTGTCTAATATAACACCCAGGTCTTTAACTGTCGAGGATGGAGTAACAGTACATCCTTCTAAATGCAGATTGTAGTCTGAGAGATTCTGTGTACAGGTTTTTGGTCCAATAAGTAAAACTTCAGTCTTATCTGAATTTAATAGAAGAAAATTACTAGTCATCCAATGTTTTACTTCTTTAACACACTCTGTCAGTTTGGATAATTTAGAGATTTCATCTGGTCGTGATGAAATATATAACTGAGTATCATGATATATAGTATAATTTACTGGTGACTTAATTAAAAAAAACTGTTCTATTGCGCTTCTGATTTTGCAGTGAAATTCTGCGATTTTGGGTGCGTAAGATGTGAAGGATTCTATGGTCCAGTTAGTATTTTCACCCAATAATGGCGGCCGCGCTACCGTAGCGCCATCTAGTGGCTGTTACCCAAAAATTATCAAAGTGTCGCCTCTTGGGTTCTATACTTTTTAGTCCTTTTAGGGGGGTCTGAGATCATTTGGTTTGTTCACATATACACACTGAACCACTCCAAGAGCGTTTGAAAGGGTTAAACGAACTAGGTGTGAAAACACCTGTATACTTACCAAGTTGAGCATTGTGACATTATTTTTGAGTGTATTTGACCATTAATAAGCTGTGGAAAAGAGCTCATTTTGGCACTTGTATGTCAGAGGCGGCTTTATTATGTGTGTGTGTGCTTCAAATGTGAGTGCAAAATCTGCAGGAATTTGTAGAATTATGCGCCATCTCGCTCTGAAATTCAGACCCAGTCACACCAACACTATTTAACCGAAGTGAATGAGATGACTGAATGAGAGGAGACAGGTGTGTGTCAACTCGCTGTCGAACAGGAGAGCAAGAAAGTGCACCTGGTATCAGTATTTTAATACTGCAGAAAGGAGTTTTGGAATCTTTTCAGATATTTCAGAATCTGATTCGATACATTTCGAAATATCAATATTTTTGACAACACCATGATTCCACCAGCTTTTAAAATATTTGAACGTGAACTTTTAACATCAGTCAATCAAGCATTAGGCTATATTATGATATTGGGATAATCAAGCACTATTTAATGATATAACTTTAGTAATTAAAACTAAAACTTGGTAACCATGTATGAATGCATATTTATGGAGCCCCTAAAGGGACGTGGTGGTGGGAAAAAAAATAGGAAGGAAGGAAATTTTAAGTGCTGGTGGAAAAAAAATTTGGGATGGGAGGAATTTTTTTTTTTTTAATCTTTTGCGTTCCCTCGCAAACTTTTGCATTCCCCCGAGAAACTTTGGGTTCCCTCGCAAAACTTTTGCATTCCCACAAAAAGATATTTGCGTTCCCTCGCAAAGTTATAATAATTCCCTTGCTGTGAGCTCGGACAAACACTTCCTCTTTAATGTCCCACTGGCTGGCAGTAGTGTTTCAGTTAGTAACATACGTTAATAATGTACACAAATAATGCACAGCTCTTAGAGTTTGAACTTGTTGGACCCAAATATAAAGAAATGCAGTCAGTGCTTATGTCAAGCAGTTCAGTAAAGTTGGCAATATATTCACAGATTCGAGCTTCCCGGATTAATAACTCGTGAGCTAAACGTTGTTAAAACACAAATGCAGCTACTTCCAATCATAGTAACCTAGACAACAAGCTACAACAACCCAATTTTCATCAAATACGCTTTATAATAAATTGGTCTCTATGAGCAGGCGGTGGAGATACATGTCTGAAGTGACCGTCTGAAAAGTGCAAAACCCTTTTGCTCATTTTATATTTTGAAAAATGCTCAATAACTTAACTGTAACACACTCTACTGTCACCAAATTCAGTTCATACATCACTGCTCTTCTGCTGGTTGTACTGGAACACTTAGTTTGATAAAAAATGCATAACTTTTATGATTATTAAATAAAATCAATAACTTCACTGTTATTAGTAAAAATATTAAATAAATTGTAATGCCATCAAATCCAGTAAGCAATTATCATGCAAAAGCTGTTGTATGTAAGTTGTGTACCAACATCATTTGTGTAAAGAAGGTGCTAAAGTTTATGTGCTACTTGCCAAACTAAGTGTTGTAGTTCCTAACCAGCAGGAGAGCAGTGATGTATGAACTGAATTTGGTGACAGTAGAGTGTGTTCATAGAGACCAATTTATTATAAAGCATATTTGATGAAAATTGGGTTGTTGTAGCTTGTTGTCTAGGTTACTATGATTGGAAGTAGGGGTGTGCGATATAACGATTTTTGATCGTGGACGATTAAAATGTCTCCACGATCTGCTTCTGAAGAAATATTGTAGTATTATGCTACAGTGCTTTCTATCAGTTGCAGTTCCAGTGCCTCCATCTCAGCATACTGTTCAACGTGACGTACATTCACATCACATTTTAATGCAGCGGTAGAGTAATATTCGCGGGACACTTCAATCCACAAAAGTTCATTATTTCATGTGACTTGCCGGTTAGACTTTTCTTTCGCGTGCTGATACGCTGTTGTGACATGCGTTTTTCAGAGCGTGTTAAAGGTGCTAAAAGGGATGTTTTTTTTTATACATTTTTGCAATATTACTTGAAACTGTCTTTACTAACTGATAAAAGACTATTTCTTAGGTGCACTGAAAGGAATAATATTAATATACATCATCTGTGCATGATGTAGGGCCTTAAAAACATCAGCCAATCGTTTACGCGATTGGCCCTCTGGCTTGTCAATCACTGCCATTACGTTCCTTGTGAAAGACGTGCACGGATTGGCCCTCTGGCTTGTCAATCACTGCCATGACGTTCCTTGTGCGAGACGTGCGCGGCTGCGCGCTCCAGTAACTTTCCACACTCTACAGGCACCGCATGCAATGTTTTTGTCAGGAGACAGGAGTAACAACTGCAGATTATGAGTTACCTGTGGTGAGTCCGACATAATGAATCCACTAACACGACACAGCGAATGCCGGTGGTAAACACTCGTGTTCCAATACTCGTGCACGAGTTTTGGGAGGCGTTCCCTCGAAATGAGCTGTGAAGGAGGGGAGTTGTTCTTACGTATGCGCTCATTTCCAAAACTCACTAACAGTCTTTGGTTTCTCAGTCAACGAAAAGATCCTCTTTAGCTCCTTTAACCCGAAGCGCACAGGCACTAAAAGCCTGTCAAACAGCGCCTGATTAGCTGCTAAGTTCTTTAGAGTCCGATTGCTCTAATACTGTCAAATATGCACAAAGTTTACATAAACACAGTTGGTTATGTCTAAAGGGAAAGTAAACAATTGAGAGAAAATTGGATGCGTGGCTATATATTAGATATACGCGCAGGTCTAAAGTGACAGAGCAGCCTAATGGGGTGGCTTGTCCTTAAAGGGATAGTTCACCCAAAAATTAAACTTTTTGTCATTATTTACTCACTGTAATGTTGTTTCACAACTGTATTAATTTCTTTCTTGTGCAGAACACAAAATAAAATATTTTGGAGATTGTGGGTTAACAGTTGCTGGTCTCTAGCAACTGTCTGGTTACATTCTTCAAAATAACTTTATTTTCAACAGAAGAAAGAAACTCATTAGAGTTTAAAACAACTTGACAGAGTATGTTATGGCAGATTTTGGGGGGTAATTATCCCTAATTATCCCTAAAGAGAAAATCCCCCACTGCTCTTGACGGAGAACTTTAATGCATTAGCTTTATTAAGAATCAATGTATAATTTATACAGTGAAGTCTAGTGTTATATTTTTATATTTCTTCATTTAATTTTTTACTTGAATGCTATTGTTAAATATATCTACTGTAGCTGAAAAAATAAACCATTTTATTAATTTAATTTGTATAATGTGTATAATGTTTTTCTACAACAAATAACATATAAAAAATAATGACAAAATTTTTATCTTCGCCACTTTGGCCTAAATGTCTGCCATTTTTAATTTTATTTTATATTTTGTTAATTTGTAAGGCTTTTTTTTAAATAGGGAAATTAGTTTGGCTGTAATGCTCAGTCACTTGCAAAATAGTAAAAACAACATGAAGAATCGTGATAAAAATCGTGAATCGTGATTTTCCTGAAAAAAATCGTGATATGATATTTTTGCCATATCGCCCACCCCTAATTGGAAGTAGCTGCTTTTGTGTTTTAACAATGTTTAGCTCACGAGTTATTGATCTGGGAAGCTCGAATCTGTGAATATATTGCTAACTTTACTGAACTGCTTGACATAAGCACTGACTGCATTTCTTTATATTTTTTAGACCAACAAATTCAAACTCTAAGAGCTGCGCATTATTTGTGTGCATTATTAATGTATGTTACTAACTGAAACACTACTGCCAGCCAACGGGACATTAAAGAGGAAGTGTTTGTCCGAGCTCACAGCAAGGGAACGATTATAACTTTGCGAATGAACGCAAATATTTTTGCGTGGGAACACAAAAGTTTTGTGAGGGAACGCAAATATATTTGCGAGGGAACGCAAAGTCTCTCAGGGGAACGCAAAAGTTTTGAAAAAAAAAAAAAAAAATCCTCCCATCCCAATTTTTTTTTCCACCAGCACTTAAAATTTCCTTCCTTCCTAATTTTTTTTCCCACCACCACGTCCCTTTAGGGGCTCCGTACATATTTGTCATTTTAACTTAACTTAGGACTGGTGGTGGTGATTAAGATATATTTGGTCATTCAGTGTTTATGGCAAAAAAAAAAATAATAGTAAGAGATAACATAAATTATTATTAAAAGATACTACTACTACTACTACTACTAATTATACTAATAACAACAATGCACTAAGGATTTATGAGCTGATGGATTCATGAATATTAATCACATTGTCAGCGTTCACTCAAACTGATTTGCTGAAATCAAAACAGTGACTGTACTAGATGAGCGCCAGCCAGTGAAATTGCAGTTTGCACGTTAGTTCCGCTCACTACCGGAGAAACCGGTGTTACGAGATTTTTGGTTTCTGAGATTTTCGGTTTCCAAAGGAGGAGCATACATGAATATTCATGAGTTTCCCAGACATGGGACGTGCAGCTGAGAATCTTAACACTCTGAGGTCTGACGGTATCGCCGGCGATACCACCGTGGTTTTTTTCTTATCAGTGTGAAAGAGACTCAAAATACTCCGTCAATGTTGCACATACAATTAAGAGTTATACACCATTTTAATCTGTGGAATATCTTCTTTCATTTGTGTACACTCAGAGTAAAAACAGAATGTTGTGCTTTTTGTAGAATAAAGAAAACTAACATGATGTGTGATCTCTCGTCTCCCTCTGAACGAACTCCAATCTGATAGTTCTCAGAAAATGAACTGTAACTTAGTGAATACTAATGACAAAAAAATTACACTTATGTCTAAAAAAACGTTAAGATGTCAGGTTTTAAATCATGTAAGTCAAATCGAAAACAAAACTTCTGTGTTTATGTAATCTGTATGAAAAGAGAGCCATGTCAGAAATCCGTGATTCAGCTCATTATCCGCTAATGCGGCCACGCCCACGGAGCCAGCGCTATTCAGACGCAAATTCTGAGGCAATACATGCATTCATTGTCTCAATCGTGTATTTATTGTCTTGAAAAGTGTTTATTTGGATGTTAAAGCAATGGTTAGCGATCTCTAGAAGACAGACAAACTCAAAATGACAGACAAATGCAGTTAGTTCCTGTTTTCTTTTCTTCTATAGATGAAGTTTAGATGAGTTTTTGTTTCTTTAGCGCCCTCCGGCTGCAGTATGAATTGGAAACTCCATTCATGGAATAGCCTCTTCTTCTTTTAGATGAATTTGTGGACTAAAAATGCACAGAGAGCGCCCTCCGACTTCAAGGATGAATTGAAAACACCAGCGCTCATAGTAATGACAATGAATATCAAATTAATATAACTCCTCTGTATAGAAAATTGACATAAGCATATGAGAATCCAATATTTCTCCAAATGTGCATGCTTTTAAAAACCATTACTTTATATTGTAATAATATTTTTCTGTATGTTTCATATATCATGATGAGCTTGAGACATCACAGAAGGTTTTTTTCACAGCCTACCTGACTGAAATGCCTCATTAATATGCAAGTCATTTCAGCTCATTACTATCCAATTCTTTTGTCTTCTCAGGTGAGAATGGCCCATTTTCAGTGGTGATTCACGCCTCCTCGCATACTGTGTTTCTTGGCAAAAAGTGTCTTACAAAAACTAAATCAATATATTGTTTTATATGAAGGAGTAAGCAGCATAATTTTTACATAATTTTGAAGCAAAAACTCTAGTTTACAACCTCCAATACCCTAAAGTCTTGTGAACACAGATTTACTATACTTTTTTTGGCCTTATTTCAGTGACTTAAGTTTTTTGTTTTTTCAATAACCACGCATAAATGTTATTCCTTCAAAAACACAAACATGTACATACATGTTCCTCACATATTATTGTAGCCTAGTTTGTGCTGAATACAGTGTAATGACACTTTTTCCATTAATATTTTTATGAACAACTGAAAAAAGCACAAATGTCAGAGCATGTCAAAACTTCTCCAAGCCCCAAATCAGCGTCAGACTCCAGAGGGTTAATTCACACTCCTTGTATTTCAGCACATTAGTGGATCAGAACATTAGTCCGTAACTATCCGCTTGTTAAGTCGTGACGTAAGGAACGCCTTTCCGGGTCCAAGCCTCGACTCGTTTCACTTGAGAATGCCATCGACGACCGTTTATGAGCGCTATTTATTCATATTAAACATCAATCATTTAAAAAAGTTAAGCATTTTAAATACTTACAGTCTACACAACAGTCTCTGTGCTCACAGCATCACAGACATTAATATTTTAATGATTTATAAAAGATGAATCATTGTCTGGCCATCTGGAATTTTGGTATGGAGATAAAGGTTATGATTATAAATTTTTTGTAGTATTACACCACGTCGTGTGTGTATATTAGCTCCATTTGTTGTTTTCTTATGGTATGAAATAGAGCGTTAGGACCCGGAGGCGCTGCCGCGTGATGTCAGACTTAACAACCAAATAGTCTCAGTGTCACGGCTGACTTATGCCTAAACTACAGTTGTTTACTTCTAAGTAACAGTTTATAATGTTTTCATTAGTATGCATGTTTTGTGCAGTAGTCTGTAAAATGACAGGCACTTAGTGTAAAAGTAGTGATGCACCGAAATGAAAATTCTGGGCCGAAACCGAAAATTTAGGATGCACTTGGCCGAAAACCGAAACGTTTAAAAACGTATTGCTTAATTTTTAATGGATCTGAAATGAAAAATCACAAACCAATAGAATAATCATCAAACTTTTATTAACACTTTTTGTTACATAACAAAACCTAAAATATTTTTTAACAATAAATAAATAATATTATTCTTCAAGTTTTCTTCCATTGAATAAAATAGATTAACATTTGTGGGGGAAAAAACAATCCACAATTATCTGAATAACTGCACACAAAATCACAGAATGGCAGTGGGCCTCTATTCTGTTGCTGCATGTAAACAATTATTTACTTGCATTTTAAATTTCTGTGCAAAACAATGCAAAACAACAGTGCAAAAACAGCAATAGAACTTAATCCAAACTCAAACTGTAAACAACATTTAAAGTCCCTGTAAAGTCAGTTTACACTATGTTCTGAGTTTGTCACACCGCAGAAAAATGTGTTATTAACCACCCAGCCAAATTTGAATGATTAAAAAATCTGCAAGTAAATGAAATAAGTCATCAAAATCTCGAAAAAATAGGCAGCGCTCTCTGCTCTCAAACGCTGGGGGCGTGTCCGCTGTCGGCGCTGAAACCACGTCCACTCGCGAGAGCTGCCGTCTCAACTGACTTGAGTCTAATGAGTCAAACATACAGCATATAAACAAAATCATGTTAGAGGGTTGCAAATTTTAGTAGAGTTACTGTGGACTACCTACTAATATAACATCAGCACACACGGCAACTTACACTCATTGGTGGGCACATATACCGTGCCGACTGTTGTCGAGTCGACAAATGACGGTGCCGCGAGACGGGAGGATGAAGCCCGGGACGCGAGAGACTCTGTCCGGCCCCATATATCATCGGTTATCGGTGGGACGGTAGGAAGGCCGAGGCGGGAGGGGGGGACGAGGTCTGTTCAGTCACATTCACCAAAAACAGCGGATTATCTGTGAATCCCAGCTGTCTGATGAAAGTTTGTAAAACTATCCGGTGTAGAACGATCACTTTAGAATCCTTCATATCATCGTTTAAGGAAATTTAAATAAGGAGACCGAGCATATTGTATATTTTAACAACCATGTAATATGCATTTGCGTGACGAAGGCATTACTAGTTAAATGTGCAAAGGGCTGTATGACTGTAATGACACTCGAGATTGAGCGAGTGAACCGCTGTAGAGGCGGCGCCACGCTCGGTGCGTCATCGACAGTTATATAGTGTTAGGGGAGGGGCTATGCTCGGGGGACCAAGTGCGTCATCAGACCCCCGTTTTAGCTCCGCCCAAAAAATCCTGAGCAGAGACTTGGTGAAAAACTGTTTAACGCTCTAACTTCACAATTAAGCATTACACAATTCACAGTCTTTGTAATGTGTTTCAGCAAAACATTTGTAACATTTATAAAGTGTTTAGAAAGAATTCTCAGAATTGACTTTACAGGGACTTTAAGCCTATGTAGCCTTAGGAAACACAGTTGTGCAGTGCTACGCAAATTTTAATGTAACTATATAAACAGAAAATTTGACTGCTGTTTATTTAAGGAAACGTGTCAGGTTTCTCTTTAAGAACAAAAGTTGCTCAGCTTTTTCACAAGAAAGACGGTTCCTCTTCTCATTAAGAACATGAGATGCTGCACTGAATAGTCTCTCACTGTCTGTGCTGGTGCTTGGGGCAGATAAATACCTGCGTGCAATCTGTGCAAGCAATGGAAAGCGGTCTTTGTTTGCGCGCCAGTAGTCCAGAGGATTGTCGCTTCTGGCAATGGGTTGTTCAGCTAGATACATCTCTATTTGTTGTGCGGCTGCGCTTGTTTCAACACCGCTACGAATTGGAGTGCTTTCCTGTAAAATTTCGTCAAACATCTCAGAAAGTGAGGGAGTGTACGCCTCCTCACTTGTACGTGACCGTTTCTCGGGCACCGTTTGCGGTGCGCCCCCCGTCGAGTCTCTTCCTTCACCAGATCTTTCAAACTCCGTCAGCTCTTTTTGTGTCATTTCACGCACTCGCTGCTTTTTCTCTTCGTCGAAATAATGTTCTTTAAAGCGTGGGTCTAGTATAGTTGCAATACAGTATAGAGGGTTGGACTCGGTGTCTTGAAAGCGCTTGTTAACAGCCTCCAAAAGAGTCTTTTTAGCTGTTTTTACACCGTGATCTGTTTCCACCTCTTTTCCCAGCAGACGCTTCAGTGCTGCTATCAAAGGAATAACCTCTGCAGCCGAGGCTTTAGCCGAGCTTATTTCCTTGGTCATCTGTTCGAATGGGGCGAGAAGAGACACTATGTTTTCCATTAGCATCCACTGGTGTGCACTCAAAGTAGCGGGCAGATCGTAATCTGTCATATAGGCAGCTATGACCCGCTTCTGCTCAAGTAGACTTTGCAACATGTAGTACGTACTATTCCAGCGAGTAGCTACATCTTGCTGGAGACGTTTGGGTGGCATCCCAAACTGTATTTGCAAATCTTGCAGTCGGGAATAAGCAAGCGGAGAATGTTTAAAGTGTCCCACAATCTTTCTCCCGATTGCTGTTATTTCAGAAATGCTGCGCTGACTCAGCAATCCTTCATTCACTGCCAACTGAAGCGTGTGTGCCATGCATGGTATGCTGTTCAGTCCACTGTCCTCCATAGCTTTAATCATGTTCCGTGCATTATCTCGGACAATCACATGCACATTAGATTTCTCAATGTGCCAAGTGTCAAACATTGTAGACAAAGCATCAGATATCGCTGCTGCGGTGTGTGACCCAACAAACTCCCGTGAGTGAAGCAAAATGTTTTGCAGTTTAAAATCAGAGTCAATCCACTGCGCTGTTAAGCTAAGCATGCTAGTTGGGCTAACGTCTGAGCTCCAAATGTCTGTGGTAAAACTTAGAGTTTGTCTGTCTGTGGACATGAGCTCATGAACGTGTTTTGCAACTCGGTCATACATTGCAGGTAGACTTGTTTCTGCAAAATAGCGTCTGCTTGGCAGTGTATAACGTGGCTCAATATGTTGTATGAGCCTTCGAAATCCAATGTCCTCCACCACAGAAAACGGCTGGTCATCTAAGGCAATGAATTCCATCACTTTCTCAGTAATATGCCACGTGCTTTGACACTATCTTCCTCAAATTTCTTAGTCTTTTCAAATAACGTGGCCACAGAGGGTGTTTGTGATGTAGTTGGGGTACTTTTAACCAATGTTGTTTTGCGGTACTCCTCATGTTCAATTGGATGTCGTGTTTTCAGGTGGTGTATCAAACCTGTTGTCGAAAAGTTCTTTGGCACCGTACCCCCTCGTGAGACTTTTGCAGAACAAACGTTACATATTGTAAGTTTGTTATCCTCATCTGAAACTTTAAAATACTTCCATACCGCTGACATGCTTAATCTTTGCAGACGCGTGCAAACAGCTTGACCGTGAGTGAAACCTGCTTGAGCACGGAGGGGAGGGGTGGGTGACGAGTGATAACAGCTTGACCGTGAGTGAAACCCAAGCGCTAGCGCACAGATGGGAGGGGCGCGGTTGACATTCATTTTCGGTTGACATTTTCGGCTGGATTTTTTATTTCGGCCCGAAAACGATAATGCCATTTTCGGCCAAAATTTTCGGCGACCGAAATTTCGGTGCACCCCTATGTAAAAGTGGAGCAACCTTCAGCTATCGTCTACAATGAGTTCAGCTTGTGCTCTTCCTTTGTACCTTGTGATATAACAACTGATAAATGTGTATAAACCGAAAATCTCAGAAACCGAAAATAACTCGTAACACCGGCATATTTTCTTCTTGTTCTTAAAAGCTGAATTATTCCAAATGAACTAAAATACAACAAAGAATATTGTTTACATGTAGCTTGCCGATTCTGCGTGGTTCTCTCTCTCTCTCTCTCTCTCTCTCTCTCTCACACTTCCGGTGTGATTGTTGAGCGAGGGTGTGCGGAGCGACGTGAGCATGGTGCGGAGTGGTGTGTGTTTTTTTTTCTTTTTGATTGTCTTTTTTGATTGATTTTTGCCTGATTTGTTATTAGTTTTTGTTAGTTTAGTTTGAGGGTCACGTGCCATCCGTTATCTGGAAGCATGTCGGCCCAACAAGTGCAGGGTTGAGTTCACTCATGAGACGCCATGCAATTAAGGTGGTGTCTGCGGTGAGCGTCAAAGAATGTTGTTTGGCTGTTGGGGGGGTGGTGGGACACGTTAGTGTTCACTCCGTTTCTAGAATGAACAATGCAACAGTGGTTTTTCTGGATAGTGTAGACAAGGCGAATGAATTGGTAGAGCGTGTAATTGTTAATGATGGGGAATTTCAGTTCTTTATTTCAGTACCAGCGAAAAAGGTTATTCTCTCTAATGTGCCACCTTTGTTAGTGATGGAATTGTAACGCAAGCTTTGACAGCGATATGGAAAGTTGGTGTCCCCAATAAAACAAGATTCCAATATGTAGCGAGTTGCCTTTATTGAAACATTGTTTCTTTTAGGTGGTTTGTGTACATGATTATTCCGGATGATGCTGATCTAGATCTGACACTGAATTTTCGAATTGACGATTTTAGCTAAGCTATTTTCGTCACTACGGGAAAAGTCAAATGCTTTGGATGTGGTAATACAGGGCATTTAATTTGGAATTGTCCAAATAAAAATACTGAGATAGAGGAAGGAAATGTAAACGGAACAGTTGAACAAGGTAATTAAGAAAAAGATGGGAAGGAGTCTGAGGTGGAAGCTCAGGAAGCAGGCTTGGTTTTGGAAAAGAATGTTGTGGATCGTCCGGTAGAAGTTGAGGATGAATCAGTTTCTTCTCAGATTGAGCACGTGGATTCAAATTCTAATGTTCTACCTACAATTAATGGTTCGGGTGTCTCTGACACGGTGGCTTCATCTTCATAAGGTAAAAAGGAAGGTGCATATGGTGAAAATAATCCATTTAGTGTAGTGAGTGAAGATGCACAGCTAACATCAGAACAAGAGCAACCTTTTTCAAGACTACTCAAAAAGAAAAAAGGAAAAATAAGTTGCTAGATGGTAAAATAAGCAGGACAGTTGATTTACAAAATGAGGAAATGCAAGATACGGAACGTGACAGTGACTCGTCTGAATGCAGTGTGAGTTTTTCGCAAGGTGAAACTACTACTCGCAGTTATGGTCTTGAGGACATAAAATTGTTTCTCAGATCAACAAAAAATAAAAGGAATGTAAGAGTGCAAGAATATTTTCCTGACTTGAAGCAATTTGTTGATCGAGCAAAAAGTTGGATGGCTAGTGATTCCTTTACCAACAAAGAAGTGTATAGGTTGAAGAAAATTGTGAGGAACATAAACAGCACCCTGAATAATGATGCTGTATAAGATAAAGAAGAATCATTTTTTCTCTTTGTGTGGTAAATTGTGTTTTTTCTTTTTCTTTTTTTTCACTATTAGTGAAGTACATTTTGCATCTATGAATGTTAATGGTGCAAACAATTCTAAAAAAAAGAGCACATATTTTTGAAGAAATAGAACAGAAAATCATAGACAGCTTTTTTACAAGAAACTCACAGTAGTATGGATAATGTGGTTGACTGGATGAAGGAATTTAGAGGTGTATCTGTATTAAGTCATTATTCAAATGTGAGTGGTGGAGTTGCTGTGCATATGTCTTATGAGATCAATCTTATTGCGTACCTAGTAGGCCAATCTTGGCAATATTTCTTTAATTAGAGATATTATACAGGTTTCCAAATTATTTAAAGGTGCCTTAGAATTTAAAATTGAATGTACCTTGGCATAGTTGAATAATAAGAGTTCTGTGCATGGAAATGATATACAGTGAGTCTCAAACACCATTGTTTCCTCCTTCATATGTAAATCTTGTGCGTGAAAAACACTACGGAAAAACAGGCGAATCTCAATATAACACTGACTGTGACGCAACAGTTGGGATCATTAATATGTACGCCCAGGGCCGGCGCATGCCTATAGGCGAACTAGGCAGCCACCTAGGGCGGCAGCACAGTGAGGGCGGCAAAAAAGAGAGGGATTTAGTTTTTAAGTTAATTAATTAATTTATTTTTGGGACATTCGTTTGGAATTATTACACGTATCAAAAAGTTATCACCCGATTAGTTATTCTAAATCTAAATTATCTTTCCCTCATTCAACCGAGTAGGCTACCAAACCCTGCCCCAACCTACAGCGGCATATCACTGAACAAAAAAAAAAAAAAAAAAAAACGGCGTTTTGAACGGTGAGTGGACTATGAGTTTGCACGATCGCAAATTCTCTCATAAAAACAACGAAATTCAGAATTATGTAAATAAGAGATTTAATGTCTGAGAGCTTCATTTATTATAACATAACTTTGTGAGATATGACAACTTTTTAGTGATTACAGAGGGAGCACTCTTTGCGCGCCTTCTGCCATACCTTACAGTAGGCCTATTTTCTGTTAAAATTAACAGTGGTTTGTGAACATAAATAGACGTCCCCGTTTGGTGCTCCGTCCATGAATGGAGCTGTCTGTGGAAATGTCCCCGTTTTATAGGTCGTTCAAAATAACCCGCAAATACATTGCATAAAAGCCCGACCAACATAGCAGCCTGTTATTGGAGCAATCATGTAGTGATTATTTTCACCAACAGAGGGGTCTGTGCAGCTACGCTGTCACTTAGTCGCGCGTGCGCCGCTAACCTGGACCAGAGCAGAGCGCCATTATCATCAGTTATCAAAAGAAACATCGTTATCTGTTTCGACTTTCAAGGTAGTAACATAACTTTTCATGTTAAATTAAAGTAATACGGTTATGTGTTTTATAACAGGGTGCGGGATTGTTTTGGACAGTTTAAACGTCCCCATCGCAGCAATTTTATTAAATAAAATTAAATCACAATAATTATTAACGTAATGATATAGTGAACCTGCAAAAGCGGAGAAAGTGGAGGAGTCACGTTGCTCACATTTGTGTGCACAATATTTATAAATGCCATATATTTATAACCTCTATTCATAATGGAGAGCTGTGCACGCGCAAATGACGGGATTGTGGGCGTGCAGAGAACCGCTTGCACACCGTCGCTTCGCAACTAGCTACTAGAACTACCACCGATTTGCGGCTTTCGTGTGTCTCTCATTGAAAATGAACTAGAGACTTGTGCTTTGCACGTCCCGTAATATGTCTTTATGTTGAAGTAGGCTACTGCCCGCCCAATTTATCAGCGGCCCACCAAGAATTCTCCTTAATCTTCCAGGAGATGTTCTTACTATATAAGTGTTTGCTTTTGTAGTTAGTAACGTGCTGATTATTTTTTACATTGAAGAGTGAAAAAAGAAAAATCCGAAAACATGCTTGTACATGCTTTTATATTAGTGCAAGTTTATTAATAAATCAATAAAGAAAACCACCAGTCTTTCACATCTCAAAGATCGAGTTTAATTGAAGTGGGGGCGGCACGACGGGGTTTTGCCTAGAGCGGCAGTTGAGCTTACGCCGGCCCTGTGTACGCCCCAAACTTTTGCATATACCAGCCTATGTTCTAAGCATTAGACAAGCCAGTATTAACTTCTGGAGCTGCACAGCCAAATTATCAGACGTTTTGCAGGTATTGTGAAGCATGCAAGCAATGACAATAGCGAAAATGGCAGATGGATCGATAATAACTGTTCATGATACATGATATTTAGTGATATTTGTAAATTGTATTTCTAAATGTTCCGTTAGCAAATTGCTAATGCACTGTTAAATGTGGTTAAAGTTACCATTGTTTCTTACTGTATTCACGGAGACCAGAGCCATGTCGTTATTTTAATTTTTAACCTGAAAACGCTTGTAGTCTTTATAATTCATAAATGCATCTTCATCCTTTATAAATCTCTCCAATTGTAAACTCATTCAGAAACAAATGTAAACATCCACAATATGCCATACTTACGTGATCTGATATGCTGCATCACAAACAGTTTGTGAAGATCCATTTTAAGAGTTATATTGTGAACTTCAGTATTGTTTATGCGATGTTTAGTGCAGTCCCAGCTTGGGGGCAGGGAGCACGAGCATTTAAAGGTGTACACGCACCAAATCAGAGCATTTTTAATCCCACCCCAAAATAGGCAGTTAAAACATGGAATAATAAAAAGTCTATGGGGTATTTTGAGCTGAAACTTCACAGACACATTCTGGGGACACCAGAGACTTATATTATATCTTGTGAAATAGTGTTCTAGGGCACCTTTAATATCAATTGTGGTTTGTTGTCTCTAGACCAAGAGAAAGCCTTTGATCGAGTTGAGCATGGCTATTTATGGAATGTTTTAGAAGCTTTTGGATTTAATGAAGTTTTTAAACATGATTAAAATTCTTTATAGTGTAACTGAGAGTGTTATTAAGATGGTGGCTTATGTGCTCCATTCAAGGTCAGTAGAGGTATTAGACAAGGATGTTTATTATCAGGAATGTTATATTCTCTTGTTATTGAACACTCTACAAACAATCAGGAATAATTTTGATGGTTTTAGGTTACCACCTTGTGATGTTAATTTTTGTTTACCAGCTTATGAGGATGACCTTATAATAATGATTAACAAACAAAGTGACATACATGTTTTATCTAGACTGATAGAAAAATTTGGAAAATGGTCTTCAGCAGAAGTAAATTGGATAAAAAAGTGAAGCATTTTTATTAGGGGATTGGAATGAAGGGAAAATAATTCATCCTGAAGGTTTGTGTTGGAATAGGTGGGGTTTGAAATACCTTGGAGTTTTTTTTTTAGGAGACAAAAAATTGGGATGGTTTATTGCAAAAAGTTAAAGGTCATTTAGACAAATGGAAGTGGATTCTACCCAACCTGTCTTGTAGGGGAAGAACACTTATTGTAAATAATTTGGTCACTTCACTGTTAATGGCACAGACTGGTTTGTATTGATCCTTCTGTGAAATTGATGGCTGAGATTCAAGTGGTTTTTTTTAACTTTTTTTGGGGACAAACTTCATTGGATTCCGCTGAGTATTTTATTTTTACCCAAGGAAGGAGGAGGCCAAGGATTGGTTCATCTCCAGAGCAGGATTGCAGCTTTCTGGCTGCATTTTTTCAAAGACTTCTTGATGGACCTATGAATGTAAGTTGGAGGACGATCAGTTGCGTTTTACTAAGGACTGTTGTAAATCTTGGGATGGATAAATCTCTTTTTTTTAATGGACCCTAAGTGCTTGGATTTTTTTGAAGTTGTCGTCTTTTTATCAGCATCTTTTGAAGATTTGGAGGGGTTTTTTTTATATTCAAATGACTGAAAATTTTCATTCCATTTTTTTGGTTGCTGAATGAACCTTTGATTTTTAAGGCAAGACTGGATCTTTCTGCATCCATTTTTAAAAAATTTTTTTTTACCAGGATTAAGTAAGACATTACAAGACTCATGAGTTTTTGTTTTAAATCAATATGTCCCTGACAGTGAAGATCCTTTTCCTTGTGTTAATTCAACCACATTTTGAACAGTGTTCAGGTTGTTTCTTTCAACAACAAGAACAACAAAAAAATTTTATCTGTTGATTTTTTTTTATTTTTTTTTTTATGTGGGGCGGAAGATGTATATAAAATGTGTGTGCTCATTCTCAACAAAAAGACACTTGATAAGAGAGTTGATACACCTTGGCGTTCTGTTTAAAAGTAGGTGATGAGGTAAGACCTGAATGGAGAGTATTGTAGAAGCCACTATTGTCAAAAATAACAGGAGATTTGCAGTGGAGAATCCTTCATGGAGCTATTGTGGTGAATTCTTTTGTAGTCCTTTTTGTTCTCAAAAATAGACTGTTTCATGCTTTTATGGAATGCCTCAGAGTTAAACCTTTGTTTGTAATGGTGAAATAATTGTGTAATAAGTTTAATTAATGTTTTCATCCTCAAACTTTTATTTTTGGTTTTAAATATGTACAAACAAAAGCATGTTAAAGGTGCCCTAGAACATTTTTTCACAAGATGTAATATGTCTAAGGTGTCCCCTGAATGTGTCTGTGAAATTTCAGCTCAAAATACCCCATAGATTTTTTTAAATAAATTTTTTTTAACTGCTTATTTTGGGGCATCATTATAAATGCGCCGATTCAGGCTGCTTCCCCTTTAAATCCTCGCGCTCCCCGCCCCCAAGCTCTTGACTCTATAATACATTGCATAAACAAAGATCACAAAGCTAATATAACCCTCAAAATGGATCTTTACAAAATGTTCGTCATGCATCAGCTCATGTAAGTATAGTATTTATTTGGATGTTTACATTTGATTCTGAATGAGTTTGAGGCTGTGCTCCGTGGCTAACGGGCTAAAGCTAACATTACACACTGTTGGAGAGATTTATAAAGAATGAAGATGTGTTTATGCATTATACAGACTGCAAGTGTTTAAAAATGAAAATGGCGACGGCTCTTGTCTCTGTGAATACAGTAATAAACGATGGTAACTTTAACCACATTTAACAGTACATTAGCAACATGCTAACGAAACATTTAGAAAGACAATTTACAAATATCACTAAAAATATCATGTTAGCATGGATCATGTCAGTTATTATTGCTCCATCTGCCATTTTTCGCTATTGTCCTTGCTTGCTTACCTAGTCTGACTCTGATGATTCAGCTGTGCAGCTCCAGATGTTAATACTGGCTTGTCTAATGCTTAGAACATGGGCTGGCAAATACAAAAGTTGGGGGCATACATATTTATGATCCCGACTTTTGCGTCACAGTCTGTGTTATGTTGAGATTCGCCTGTTCTTCGGAGGTCTTTTAAATAAATGAGATTTACATAAGAAGGAGGAAACAATGGTGTTTGAGACTCACTGTATGTCATTTCCATGTACTGAACTCTTGTTATTCAACTATTCCAAGGCAAATTCAATTTTCAATACTATGGCACCTTTAAGGTTCAATTATTGAACTTTATTCTTGGACAAGCTAAACTAACAATCTACATGAGTAGAAAGAGCAAAATAGAACAAAAAAGCAATGATGATGTTATTGTTGTTTTTAGGTCTTTACTTAAAGCAAGAATTTTGATTGAGTTTAGATTTTACAAAGCGTGTGTGATATGTTTTTAATTTTGTGCTTAAAACAAACAAACAAACAACAACAAAATAAAAAAAAACAAATTGTGATGTGATTTTGTAAAATAATGTATTTTGGTTATTTGTAAATAGTTTTTTCAAAATCAAATCACTCTCTCTCTCTTTGCGTGTGTGTGAGAAACAGCTCTCAGCAAAGCGACGGCGAATTATGCGCCTTCACACTAGAGTTGAGTAGAGTATGTCAAATACAGGTATGCTCCACATCCATTGAGCTGAACTGAAATAGTACAGATTGCTTGATGGAGAGCGAAACTCTCAAGCACCAGAGTGTTCAACGAGGGAAAATATATCTATGCTAAACTTATACTTAGCATCTAACACACACACTGGTGAGTAAAATCTAAGAATTTTTTAGCCAATGGCTGATGATAGACATTTTTTAGTCGCCAAGAGTGAAGATTTAGTTGCATATGCGAGTGTTTTACACGCATTGTGAGTTGCATCATGTAAAAATATATGAAAATAAGTGACCAGTGAGCTGGGAGAAGAATAGAGTCTATGTAGTTATACAATGTGTATCTGATATGAATAAAACACATAGTCAAATTATAATTGAAATCACTATTATTGCCACTTCCATAGACATCAGTGTGTATTATATAACAAACTTTAAATATATTATTTTGCTAGTACTTATGTGTATTTAAGTAATCGCCACATCATGTAATTTTTCTTTACTTGAATCAGTTATTATTGTGTTATGTATTTTAAGCCATATGTGTAAGTGAATGTGTTTTGTTGTTTAAGCACCTTTATAATGATCGCATTAGTAGTTGAGCTATATGCGTGATATAGGGCGCTGCCATGTTTGTTTATTGCACGGTTCAGAGAATCAGATCTGACAGATTTACAACACGTGAATTCATCCACTTCTCTCGAAATACACAGATAGGTGTAAGTGTCCGGTGAACTGGGAGAAGAACAGGGTAAACTTTATAGTTGCTTATATAGGTTTTTTTTTTTTAAATAAAGTGCACAAAAAGATGTATATTTTTGTTTAGCTTAAGATGACCAAGTGCAATAAAAATTTTTTTTAAATGAAATTTAAAAAGTACAACACAAATATATTTGTCAACAATAACTGATTTGGGACAAAGCACAGAATATATACATGACAACAGATCAGTGTTAATTTTGACAGCAAATTTTGATTTAGTTTTAGTCATAGTCTTTGAAAAACATAGTCTGGATTTTCACTTTCGCGATCAAAGTGTATGCCACTGATAAGCATTGTAAATGCAGTATTACAGTATACACATACCAATTAAATGCGCAGTTCTCCTCTCGTGCGTCCTCCTCACTGGACGAGGCAATATCACTTTCGTTTCGCTTTCAGATATCTATTTTATAGATGCCATCAATGCTTTTGCCTTTCTAGATGTAATTACCAAAATCAAAACAGTCCATAAACCTTAAATCCTCACGAAAACTTCAGTCAAGCCAGCTCGCGCGTCAACCTGAGAGATCAGCCTCCTTACCTTAAAAAGTGTCAAATTTCTCGGTTTCTGAATGGACGGTTTGGCTTGATTGACAAACGTTAACACGCTTTAATCGATGGTTTGGAGATTGCGTATTTCTCCATTCGAGAGCGCATTTCCTGTTCACATCCGCGACAAAACAGTTGATTATTTATGAACGAAAGCTCACAGAAACGTGAAAATGGTCTCATTTGAAAGAAAATATCCAAAGCTAAAAGATGATATAGTGTGACTGATTGAAGCAGCCGGAAGCAGCCCGTATCAAAAGTGCGGGGGTCGATTTCTGTCTTTTCAAAACTGCGCGGGTCCTGACCCCTCTGTCCCCCCGTGCCAACGCCTGTTCAGAACAACGTTACGGGTCTCTCCGATGGTCTCTCCTCCACCTCCGCTCTGCTATTTATTTATTTATTTTTGCTCCGCTCTGCTTCGCACTCAACCGCGCTTTTTTATACTCAAACATCTCCGCGTCTTATTGAGAGGCGTAATAGTCGATTCGTTGCCAACTCTTTTAATAATCGAATTTTATCGATTTTATCGATTCGTTGTTGCAGCCCTAGTTTACACACAATCCCCCAGTTTCACAGACAAGGCTTAAGCTAGTCCCAGACTAAAATACATGCTTGAACTGTTTTAACCGAAAGCCATTTGTACTGGCATATCTTAAAACATGCCAGTTCCATTGTTTTGTCTCAAGATGCTGCTAACCAGTAATGTTTTTTTCTAGTGAACATTTATAAAAGCTACTAAAATGCAGGGTGCTCCATTGCTTTCATTGAGAAACCTTTGGCGTCATACACAGACATACACAGACATGGGCATGGCAATTTTATCGTCATGGTGAAATAATATATTGGGTTATAATTTTGTCATTGTGCTGGGGTGTGATTTTCAAACAGCCAGCATAATTTTATTGAATGTATATTAAATATACTAAATATTATATTTATTATATTATATTATATTATAATTAATTAATAAATAAATAAATAAATAAATAGTCAAACCAAAAGTTTTTTTTTTTTCATCCACAATTTTTATTATACAGACAAAATGAAAGACAAGCAATCATAAAAGAGAAAACATTGTCTGCACTTTTTTTTCCTTTTTACACATTTCTTTCCCACATATAACTAAATAAGGAAAGAGACAAGGAAAATAATAAGAATAAATAAATAAAAATAGCCACCCCCCACCCTTTTATATAATTAGTCGGAATCTAGTGAGGACATTGAGTCATAAAGATTTAGAATAGGGTTCCAAGTTTTATAAAATTTATCAGTTGAGCCCCGAGAAGTATATTTCAATTTTTCAAGAGAAAGGAATGACATCAAATCCTTTAACCAAGAGGTAGTTGGGGGTGGGGTTGGGCACTTCCAATGCAACAAGATGCACCTTCTAGCTATAAGAGAAGCAAAGGCAATAATCTCTGCTTTCTGCCTTGTGATAGATGATAAGTGAGACACACCGAAGATGGCAACTATAGGACATGGGGATAAAGAAATTTGCAGAGCCCTAGACATGAAGTCAAAAAAAGAAGCCCAAAATGTGGCCAGTTTCGGGCAGCTAAAGAATGTATGAGTGTGATCAGCGGGAGAGAAGCATCTGGTACAAGAGTCTTCTGTTTGTGGGAACTTAAGTCTAGCTTTGGTCAAATGAATTCGATGCAAGACTTTTATCTGAATGAGACTTAGTCGAGCACATACAGTGGTAGAGTTAACTCTAGCAAGGGCCTCAGACCATAGCTCTTGCGATAACTTGATTTGCAACTCATTCTCCCAAGTTATCTTCAAGCAGTTAAGAGAGGATGTACTAGATGAAAGTAACATGGCATGGATAGAGGATATACGACTACCACCTGTAGAAGCTGACAATAATTTCTCAAGCAGAGATTTTTCTGGTAATAGAGGGAAATTGGGGAAGTTGGTTTTAGCAAAATTACGGAGTTGAAAATACCTGAACAAACCTGAAGAGTGTAAGTTAAATTTAGAAATAAGATTTGTAAATGTAGCAAAAGAATTATCAATAAAAAGATCTGAAAAACAAACAATGCCTTTATCTCGCCATCTTTTAAAGGTGTGATCTGGTTTGCCTGGTGGCAAAAACAAGTGGTTATTGCAAATAGGACTTGAAACGGATAGTGACTCCAAACGAAAATGTTGTCGGAATTGTTTCCAAATTTTTTATGTCGATAACACAATGAGATTTTTAGTATAACTAGAGGGACGCAGAGACAAAGGAGCAAAGACTTGTGCAGGGAGGGAAGAAGAAAGGCAAGAAGTAGCTTCTAGAGTACACCAGTTGACCTCCGGCGCATTACACCATAAGAAAATCTTAGAAATATTTACAGACCAGTAATAAAAAAGAAAATTAGGCAGGGCTAGACCTCCGTCACATTTGTTTTGCTGAAGGATAGATCTATTAACCTTAGAAATCTTACCTGCCCAAATGAATGAAGAGATGATTTTATCTAAGCATTTAAAAAAAGATTTAGGTAGAAAAAGAGGGAGAGACTGAAAAAGAAATAAAAATCGTGGCAAAACATTCATTTTAATGGTCTCCACTCTTCCTACAAGAGAAAGGGGCAGGCTGTCCCATCGTTTTAAATCAAGCTTAATTTGATCAACCAAATTTGTGAAGTTATTCTTAAAGAGAGAACTGAAAGGGTATGAAATGTTTACACCTAAATATCGAAACCCTGCAGGGGAGAAATGAAAGGGAAGGACGCTTTTAGAAATTTTCTTAGCTATATCATTTATGGGGAAACATTCGCTTTTCGTAAAGTTCAATTTGTAACCTGAAAAAGAGCCAAAGGTGTCAAGCAAGTGCATGATCTCATTCACACAGCCAACTGGATCTTGAACATACAACAACAAATCATCAGCATATAGAGAAACCCGATGTTCTGTGCCACCCCTATGAATCCCACATATAGACGGAGATGTTTTTAAGGCAATAGAAAGAGGCTCGATGGCTAAAGCAAAGAGCAGAGGAGACAGAGGGCAACCCTGTCGTGTCCCGCGGGAGAGGGGAAAGAATGATGAACTATCAGCATTAGTTTTAACACTTGCAGAGGGAGCAGAGTATAAGAGGCGAATCCATGAAATAATATTATTCCCAAAACCAAAATTTTTTAATGCAGTAAATAAATAATTCCATTCGACGCGGTCAAATGCTTTTTCAGCATCAAGGGAAATGATCATTTCAGACTTAGTAGAAAGAGATGGACTAAATAGACTGTTTAGCAAACGCCGGATATTAGATGACATCTGACGTCCCCTAATAAACCCAGTCTGATCCTCAGATATAATATCGGGAAGACACGCATCTATGCGCTTTGCCAGCACCTTTGCTAAAATTTTTACATCAGCATTCAATAAACTGATAGGTCTGTAGCTACTGTATAAAGTTGGGTCTTTATTTTTTTTAATAGAAGGGAGATAGATGCTTGATTCAATGAGGCTGGGAGAAAACCATGCTCAAACGACTCCTTGTACATATCAAACAATAAGGGGGCTAACTGCACTGAGAATTTCTTATAAAAATCTAAGGGGAAGCCATCAGGCCCTGGAGCCTTGTTACACTGCATGAGACCAATGCAAGTGGTGATTTCATCTAATCTGAGAGGTTTGTCTAATGTCTCCTGTGTTAATGTATTAATAGTGGGTATATTTAAATTATGTAGGAAAGACTCCATTAAGGAAGCATCAGAGGGAGGTTGAGAAGTATAAAGACTGGAATAAAAGGAGGAAAATACAGAGTTAATTTTTTGAGGATCAGTAACAAGCTTATTAGAATGGTTATCATAAATCTGTGTAATAAAGCGGGATGCGGACTGGTGTTTAAGCTGGGAGGCAAGAAGACGGCCTGCTCTGTCCCCATGTTCATAATAGGTGGCTTTAGTTCTTTTAAGTAAATATTCTGCTTTATTTGTTGAAAGCAAATCAAATTCTGTTTGCAACTTCAAACTTTTCAACTTAAGATCGGGTTTGGGATCGCTGGAATACTGGCTATCCACCTCTAAAATTGAACGGATAAGCTCTTGTTGACGAGATTTCCTAATCTTAGCTAAGTGAGCACTAAAAGAAATTATTCTGCCACGAATAAAAGCTTTAAATGTCTCCCATAAAAGAGAAGCAGAGACTGATTCAGTTTTGTTAGTCTCAATGAAAAAGTCAATATTTTTGGATAAAAATTCACAGAAATCAGTTCTGGCAAGAAGTCCTACATCAAATTTCCACTGAGGTCGGCTCTTAAAAGCAGGCAAAAAGGAAATATCTAACATATGTGGGGCATGATCGGAAATAACAATGGCTGAGTAATCTGAAGAAATAAGTGAAGAAAGTAGGGCTTTGTCAAGAAAGAAGTAATCGATCCGAGAGTAAACATGGTGCACGCTAGAGAAAAACGAAAATACTTTATCAGAAGGATGGAAAAAACGCCAGGGGTCTACACAGCCTATTTGGTTTGTCAGTGAGATTAAAGACCTGGACATAGTGGAAGATGATGTAGATTTAGTCACAGATTTATCAAGATTATTATCGATAACACAGTTGAGGTCCCCTCCGAAAATAAGGTGATGGGTATCAAGATTTGGGATTTTCGAGAAAAGCATGGACATAAAAGTAGGGTTGTCCCAATTAGGGGCATATACATTTACTAAAACTACAGGGGTATGGAAAAGAACACCACTGACAATTACAAAGCGTCCTTCAGGATCTGAGATGACTTGCTCTGCTAGGAACATGGCTCTTTTATGTATCAAAATTGCAGTACCTCTGGATTTGCTATTAAAACTTGAGTGATACACTTGACCAATCCATTGTTTACGCAATCTGATGTGATCACCCGTACGCAAATGCGTCTCCTGGAGAAATATAATATCAGAGGACAGTGTTTTTAGATGGGAAAACACTCTGGAACGTTTAATTTGGCCACCTAACCCACGTACATTCCATGTAATGATTCTAATATTGTGCCCAACCCCTCCCCCCTTCGAGTTAACAGGGGGCTTATTCATAAAGCTGCAAAGAAGAACATAATGAGCTAAATTGGTGGGAAAAGAAAAGAAACAATGTTATTTTAACATCAAGCCGGTTAACATGTGTGAAAAACAAAATTAAAAACCAAATAAGACAAAAGAATCCTCCATCAAACACAACCCCAGAACATACCCAGAACATAGAGAACAAAAACACAGATATTTTCAAAAACAACAAAAGAAAGACCCTTCTGATACTCGTCCACTTAGACATGGCGAGTCGCCAGAAAAAAAAAACTTTATCGCAACCGATTAAGTAGTGGAGTTGACTCCGACACACTTAAAGAATTTAACACCAATAAGACAAGATCTCATGATAAAGAACAGACAGGGTGCAGTTCAGCAAATGTACAAAACGAGTACACAAGTTGAAGCAAGTAACTATAAGACTGGCAAGAATGAGGTGAGTCGGGCGAAATCCTGCGGACTAAATTAGTCTGAGGGAATACTGAAAGACTATGACTATCAAGCACTCAAAAAAAAAAAAAAAAAAAAGTAAAATTACAATAAACATTGAAATTGAAATGTATATAAAAAAATGAAATTATATATATTAATCAGTAAAAGGGAGAGGAAAAACAAAAAGAAAAAGAAAGTTTTACATCTGTACATTAATTGTTCAGAGCATAAAGCATTTACTCACGGGTATATATATAAAAAAAAAAAAAAAAAAAGAAGACAGGAGTCTTTCCTTATCTTCAATGCCGCCCGTAAAGTTACTCAGCAAAGTTTTGATGGTAGAATTTTTCTGCAGCATCAGGAGAGTCGAAGTAGTGCTCCGAACCGTTGTATGACACACGAAGTCTGGCCGGGTAGAGCATGCCAAAACGAACACCGCGTTTGTACAACAGGCCCTTGACGTTGTTGAACGAAGCTCTCCTATTAGCCACCGAAGCACAGAAATCCTCGTAGAATTTGATCCTGTGACCCTTGAATGTAATTTCTTTGGACGATTTCGCCCATTTGAGCACGGCCTCCTTCTCAATGTACCGGTGAAATCTCACTATAATCGGACGGGAATTTTGACCTTGGCGGGGTTTGGGTCTCAGGCTCCTCCGTTGCCAACACCAACTTCGACTGAAGTGTAGAGACCTCCTGTTCAAGATGAGTAATCCTGTCACTGTGATCGGATAAACTAGTTTCCATATCAGTGATGGTAGTCGCTTGAGTCGCCAAGGTAGACCCAATAGAGGCAATGGACGAATGAATGGACTCAAGTGACGAATTCAGCAGCGCGGTGAGTTCGCCAGTCATGTTTCTCCTCAGTTTGTCAAGTTCGCTCACCAGCGTATCAGTTGTTAACGGGTTTGAAGCGTCGTCCGACATCTTGCCGCTTTCTTGCCCAGGATGAGGCACTTTGCTTTGAGGGTTGTTTTTACCGCCAGCTCGAGTACCTTTACTCATTAGGAACAAGTAACCAAGACCAAAAGTAGCGCGAAGAAAACGAACCAGCCCCCAATATAGTGTTATGAAAAATAATTGTGAATTTTAAGTCGGAGCTCTTACACCACGCGTCTCTCCACTACATGGCAAAACCGGAAGTGAAAGTCAAACCAAAAGTTATTCAGACATTTTTGATATATTTTTACAAGTGGGTGCAGGACACTATAGTTCATTTATAGTGAGGATAGCAAAATAAAGTAAACTGTGATATATTATACCCAACAATTCTTCATACAGTGGATTACCAGTAAAATAGATAAATTAATTGCACACTTTAACCTGACCATGTTTTGCTCAAGTGTTATCTGACATAATTAAGATTACTTTTTTCGGACACAGTTATAACTCTGAGATCTTGTCGTATTTTATTACCATTTTTTTTTTAAAACTATAGTGAATAAACTGTATTAATGAATGAAATGTTCAAGGTATCTGAATAAATTTTGGTTTGACTGTGTATATATATATATATATATATATATATATACACACACACACACACACACACACACACACACACACACACACACACATAGATTTAACTTGTTAATTACAGTGAAAGATAACGCTTTGTGCACTTGCTCCACCCCTGACATTTCATACAGTTGATTGATGAATATTATGCAGGGCAACAACAGGGCAAATTTTTTTTGGTCATATTTAAGCTAATTTAAGCAGTATCACATGAGTGCTGTTTTTCTGTTCAGAATAGCACGAGTGCAAACGTGATACTGATTTTATTACAATAGTTCAATAAATAAGAAGGTAATATTGCTATTTTAGACACAATATTAGGGCTGGATGATTAATCAAAAAGTAATCGAAACCGAAATTTAGAACCTCTAACTGACATAATTTTCCCATGTCGGTTATTTCAGTTTTTAATCCTGTTAATATTTTCCCCTTGAAAATACGTGTGTGAAGTCAAGTGACTCCGCCTCATCAAGTCAGTGGCATGAAAGCAACACAGAGGCAAACTCAAATGCAGAGTCAACACACACAGGCAGTGCACGAGCCCCGAAGTGAGATCACTTTCGCTTGCGTCCTCAGTAAAGTTTATTGAACTAAGGTCTAATCCTGGCCTAGGCTAAGCCCTGTCAGTGAAACCAGGCCATAATGTATCTGATTTGAATATAATGCATTGTCTAATTATAATTGAAAGGATTATTATTGCAGCTTCCTTACACATCGGTGTATATTTTACAAACTCTGACCAGGTTTCACATGTTACTCAGGTAATCGTTAGAATAATCAAACAATTACTCAATTACCAAAATAATCATTAGTGACATCCCTAGCTGAGTGCGTCCGTCTCTGGCTCAGCGCCAGCCAAGGCACGAAAGGACGTTTGAATTTAGCAGGTGACCACGTGATGTACTGAATATTTCAATTGACATTGGCATCTCTGGTACATACCGGTCATGTACCCAACCCTATATGTTAGTGCAAGTTGCTTACAATTAACAGCTCAAACATGCATTTTAGACTGGGAAGCCTTAAGCCTTGTCTGTGAAACTTTTTGTTTTAGCTGAGTTTAATTAATATTGAGTATTAATTGATGTCACAAAATAGTGCGTTTATTTTCTCTGTCAACAAAACTTCCAAAGCAGTCACAAAACCATTGTGCATTCACTACACTACTCCACACTGTCCAGTTCGTCACGCAGCTTTGCCACACAGCTTTTGAGAGTTGGTCAGCTAAATAAAACAGGCGGTGTGCCAAAGAAGTAGACTAATGGGTAATGTGGGAGCTAATGCAAGGTACATTCATATTTCTGAATAAACACCTATACATAGCCTATTTCTCTGGCACACGTTTTTTGCTGTCTGGGGCTGTCTGTTGTCTCCACAAGGAATTACTTGGGATTCAATGGGAACGTTCAGAGAAAGTTAGTGTAAAAATGAGCAATAAAATAATAAAAGGTTTAAATCTACAGAAATTGACATTTTAATGTTTGTTTTTTTTCATTATCAGAAATAATGATAATTTTTATTCTATAGTCAACATTTTATTGTTTCTCCATAGGTTTACACAGTGTAATAGGAAGTATCAATATCGATATTACATATCAATATTTTGATAAGTATCGACACTGAAATATCTGAAATGGTTCCAATACTCTTTTTCTGCAGTAACGATAAAGCGATAAAAGTTGCATGTTTTCATTCTCTCTTCTTTTCAATGGCGAATTGACTGTTTGACACATTCGCCTCCTCTCACTCATCTCATTCGCTTCAGTTGAATAGTGTTGGGTGTTAGGTACTGAATTTCAGGGCAGGGTTGCAGGTATTGCACATAAATTTACTCATTCCCTGCAGGTTTCGCGCTCACACCAAAAATGGTTGCACACTACTGATCTATATAACAGCTCACAAGTACCAAATTGAGCTCTTTTTCATAGCTTATTGCGCTTAAATGTCAAATACACACAATTATGTCAAAATGCCTGTTTTGGTGAGTATTCAGGTGAATACAGTTAGTTTTGGAATGTAAATACTTAAAAAAGAATTCACATGTTGTGTAACAGTTAGGGCTGCAGCGATTAGTCGACATTATCGACAACGTCGACAAAAAAAAAATTGTCGACAAATATTTTTGTTGTCGAATAGTCTTTTGATCTCATGTGCTCTATTTGAAGGGCCTTCAATAATGGGGTTTGACCAATGGGGCGCTGTAGCGCAATACTTTAATGCAGCCTTCCCGGATCTAATCTAATCTAATCCAATAGAAGAAGACGCGGTGCTTCGGAGTGCATAGTGCAAATGAAGTCGAACCCATAAAATGGGGGAGTTTAACATAGCATAAAACATAACATTTAGCATAACTACAAAAAATGCTGTCATGCAGGGCCACCAACTCTCATTCAAACTCACTGTTCGCCACAAGTCCATTTTCTCACGCAGTGAAAGATACATAGCAGAGCAGAGAGGACAGACAGTGCGCCAACAGATAAGACAGATCAGGTTACTTTTGATATAAAACAAAGTCTTAACTTTTAAATTCTGTCAATTTTACTACGGGATTCAAACAATACATGTGGTTTTGGCGCTCTTTAATGTGGAGTGACAGATTGCTGTAGCGCTTCAGGTCAAGCAGTGCATGAACCTATTATCTCTTCCTCTTTTCTGCTATTACAGCATGAAATAAACATGAATGAATATTAAAAAGTATGTTGAAAGATACGGTACAATTTACTGAAATGAATCCAGCTGCAATGTAATCACTTAATCAGAGTTTCAACCGTAGAAAGACCACAATAAAACAGCTTGTAAACAAATATGTCACAAAATGTTACATTTACCTCAGAAAAGCCATTCAGTGACCATAAACTGGATAGTTAGTAAAAAAAAAAAATAATAATAATAATTTTCAGCATTTTTTAGAAATGTTTGCACAATATTACATATTCATATTTTTACTCTTATTAAAAAATTACAAGTCCCAGACTAAAAACACAGAATGTCATTTTAACAGTATTTTTAACAAATTCATTAAAAATATACTTTAAAAAGCTGAAGTGATTTCCTTGTTTTAAATATTAAAGTATAACTCAGTATTTTAACTAATTGCAAGTGGAATAATCGAACAAAGTACTGATTAACCAGTATAATAATCGTTGATTAGTCGATTAATCATTCCAATAATCAGTAGATTAATCAAAATAAAATCAAAATAATCATTTGTTGCAGCCCAAGTAACAGTATATTGGATCTCTGCGTAAGCTCTTAAAGTGACAGCAGCCTAAAAAAACTAGCTGCTGTCTGTCTTGTTAATCAAAGAACGAAAGACAAAGATAAAATCACTTACTCCTCTTCACTGAATTTGTAACTTTAGTTGTAAGCATTAACCTGTATTTAATTTTTACAATGAAGACTATCCAGTGTAATTTTACATTTAATTACTTTATTTAATTTCTGTAGGCCTAGTATTTCTTACCTGAATACTACAGTTAGACCCACCTGAAAAACTTAAAACCATCTTTATTTCATTTGTCTCTTTATTGTATTTATTTATGTTATCATTTTTTTTAATACTTTTAATTACTGACATTTACTTTAGTTCAAAGTTTCAAATAAAGCCTCATTGTACTGTGTAAGATATTGCAACAAAATTACCCAAATTATCAAAAAATGATGAGATAATAAAAATATCCATATGGCAGTTTTCCCCGTGGAATCGATTAAGATATATTTTTCAAGGTATCATATTTAGAAATGCCTTTATTGTGACAACAATAATAAAAACTATTCTCCAGGTAATATTTTATTTATAATGTTTTTGTGTTTCACTAGTAAACTATTATCTTTTACACTTGAAAATATGTCTACCTTTTATTGGGGTCCCTCGCAAGGGGACTGTCATATTTGGGGGCTTTGAACATCAAAAAGTTTGCCTAATGACTTAACTTAATGAATTTTTTAAAATGTATGTTATCAAAAAGGATAATAGCCTGCCAATTTACTCTTATATATTACACCCACTCTGTGTTCTCAGGATTCCACGTATTATATCTCTCTCTCACATTATGAACCATAGACAAATAATTAAACAAATAATTAATTAAATTATATGGAATTGCATGTTCACTTTTGAGATTAAGAATGGTTTACAAATGTTTCAATGAAAACTTTGTTTTAATTCTTATCTGATGTACAGTGCACATCATACATGAGTACACCCCCTCTGAATCTTCTGAAGGTCAGCAATTACTCAATTACTTAGAAGACATGTTAGGGTTCTTTAGAGATATAATGTTCCAGCAAGTCTGCTTAATCAATTACCAAAGAAGCATGTCAAAATTATTCAGGAAAATAAGATTTTCTTATCAAGGTGATAAATTATTGTGAAGCAAAAATAAGTACACCCTCCTAAAAGTTACTAAATAAAATGAAATAGAAATTTTCTGGTGTAAGTTTAAAGCAATGTTTGATCAACAGGTAAGTATGTTGAACCAAAACATTTAAAGAGAATTAATTCCTTGGCAATTAAAAGTGTTATATAGCCCACTGAATCATTCTCAGACTTAATGCTGACAACAATGGAACCAATTGGGAGAGAACTGTCAGGAGACTTATTTCTTAGCACAGAAGAGGACAGTGGTACAAGTCATTGTTTTAAGTGTGAAAACATAGCAAAAGTAACACAGAAATTCAAAAACAATGGACTTGTGACAAGGCCCCTGAAGTAATCAGGCCTTCATTTTAAAGTGCATATTGCAGGTTAGAGCTTTAGTGATTCTATGTATAGAAAAATAATGTAGGAACTAGATTATAAATATAAATACGCTACTTAGGCTTCTGGAGTCATTTTTTGTGAGAAAATTTTACTTCCACATCTGAAAAATACCAAATCGGAAGTGACGTAACAGGAGGGAGTGTGGTCAATATAAACAATAGGAAAACAATGGATCGCAGTTTGGACGCTGAGGAAATTGTAAATGTTTATTCATACTCATATGACAGACTACAGCCATACAATTAGCTTGCTATGCATCCAAGAGAGCAGGGACAGGCCAGGATTAGACAGAACAACGGTCAAAAGAGACAAATTGAATTATTGTGTGAGGAGAACCAGTGGAGAACAGGGCAGGAGACCGATGTTAGCTCTTAGATATATACACATTAGCTAATGATATGTAACACTGTGCTCAGATCACAATATTATACAGATTATTATCATGTTTCAGGCAATAGCAAAGCTAGTATTGAATGAATGAATCCTCCAGAAACTAATAAACTTTGATCAGGCGGATGTCACACTCGTTAGCCTAATATCCGTCCACACTAACGTTACGTGATACAACGGTTTGTCATCACGACTGATTTGGTAGTTAGCCAATGTATATAAAAACAAAGACTTGCGGTGCACAGTTCACGTTTTCGTCGAGTTGCATCTCCGTGACCATCATGTCTCCTGCCGGCGGCTGAACCACAGACAGTATACTGTATGTGTTTCATGTTATAATTTATTCATTAATTCTGTGTTATGAGTTTATTCCATGCCCATTCACTGATGAGGATGCATATAACGTTGTGAGTATGTAGTTGAGTGAACTTGAATGTACATGGCATAAATAAAATTGGAGTTACATTACCAACACATAATTCAAAACTGTTTTGTGTGAGTGTGAGACTGTATGCATTTGTGAAAATAATTTGTATTCATCAGTGTTGAAATTGATTCTCATAAAACCGGTGAAGAAGCATCGGCGATACCATCGCGTTTTTTTTCTTACCAGTGTGAAAGAGACTCAAAATACTTTGTCAATGTTGCACATACAATTAAGAGTTATACACCATTTTAATCTGTGGAATATCTTCTTTTATTTGTGTACACTCAGAGTAAAAACAAAATGTTGTGCTTTTTGCAAAATAAAGAAAACTAACATGATGCGTGATCTCTCGTCTCCTTCTAAACGAAGTCCAATCTGATAGTTCTCAGAAAATGAACTGTAACTTAGTGAATACTAATCACAAAAAAATTAGACTGATGTCTAAAAAAACGTTGAAATGTCAGGTTTTAAATCGTGCAAGTCAAATCGAAAACAAATATTCTCTGTTTATGTAATCTGTATGAAAAGAGAGCCATGTCAGAAGTCCGGGATTCAGCTCATTATCCGCTAATGCGGCCACGCCCACGGAGGGAGCGCTATTCAGACGCAAATTCAGTCAATACATGCATACATCGTCTCAATCGTGTATTTATTGTCTTGAAAAGTGTTTTGAATAGCCATAGTTAGCGATCTCTGGCCTCTGTTAGTTCCCGGATTGCCTATTCTTCTTTAGCAGGCATTTGTGGACTAAAGGTGCACAGAGCGCCCTCCGGCTGCAAGTATGAATTGAAAACACAGTATCCAGCGCTCATAGTAATGGCAATAAATCCTGAATAAATATTACTACTCTGTATAGAAAATTGACAAACATATGAGAATCCATCAATATTTCTCCAAATGTGCATGCTTTTAAGCTAAAAGCCTATATGAAATGCCATAGAGGTAACATAATTGTTCAGACACTTAGCATCACAGAAATACATTATATTTTAAAGAATATAATAGAATACCATTATTTTAAATTGTAATAATATTTCACAGTATTGCTGTTTTTTCTGTATGTTTGATATACACCACATGATCACAGAGGGTTTTTTCACAGCCTACCTGACTGAAAGAGCTCATTATTATGTGATTCTTTTGTCTTCTAAGGTATAAATGACCCATTATTCATGATGATTCACGCCTCCACGCATACTGTGTTTCTTGACCAAAGATGTTTTAGAAAATTTAAATCTCTCTATTGTTTTATATGAAAGAGTAGTCAGCATAATTTTTACATAATTTTGAAGCAAAAACTCTAGTCTATAACCTCCAATACCCAGAATTAATATTATATACAGAATTTAATATGATTTTTTTGGCCTTATTTCAGTGACTTAAGTTTTTTGTTTTTTCAATAACCACGCATAAACGTTATTCCTTCAAAAACACAAACATGTCCATACATGTTCCTCACATATTATGGTAGCCTAGTTTGTGCTGAATACAGTGTATGACACTTTTGTCATTAATATGTTTATGAACAACTGAAAAAAGCACAAATGTCAGGGCATGTCAAAACTTCTCCAGGCCCCAAATCAGCCTCAGACTCCAGGGGGTTAAGCTTTCATTTAGTGATGATGATTTTTTCGCTAGACAAAGAGCAGGAGAAATAACAAGCGAGTGTCTCAGAGCCAGCAAAAGCTATGAAAAGAATGACTGTTTATCTCAGAGTAAGATGCAGCCAGCAGAAATGACATGCATGGTTGTTGTTCTCACTTCATTGCACAATAAAGTCAGTTAGCCATTTCCAAAGCCCATATTTACAAAATATAGATTCTGGGAATTAATACTCTGGTCTCATGAGACCAAATCAATAATTTGGATCTAACAGCATTCAAAATGTTATGGTGTTGCTAGAGGGGGAGTACAGTGAGAAGTGCCTGGTTCCCACAGTAACGTTCAGTGGTAATAAAGCTCTTAAATAGGGATGTGTTAGGGAGGTGTGCTTTATCAATGAAGTCATGAATCTCCACACCACTGTGTAATTTAATACACCTTGAAACAGATGTTACATTTTCCTCATTCCCTGCATTGTTGGGCATTTTTTCAACATGACAATGAGGATATGCATTCTCCCAAGGTGAAAAACCTTCTGTGGACATGTATTGCACTCAGTCTTAACACTCTTGAGCACCTGTGGGAGATTCTGTAGAGACGAGTTGAGCAACACTTCCCATTAAAGATCTGGGGTCTCATTTATAAAACTGTGCGTAGGATCCCTACTAAAAGTGTACGTATGCGCAAAAGCCAGATCCTGCGCACAAATCCCTTTATAAATCCCAGTCAGCAGAAGATTGTGCGTACGTGCATCTTCACCCCGTCTCCTCCCCGAAATCACCATATATGGAGCTTACGACGCCTACTTTTACTATGCATAACCTCATCTGCATATCATTTCCATACATATTCCCATCCACGTGACACCACGGTTAACCCCGTCAAAGGTACAAGACATTGGAAAATATTAGATATGGACTATAAATGGAAGTTGTGCCACACATTATATTGATAAAGATCATCCAATATCCTCTTTATGTTTTAGAATAAATATATCTAAATATCCATAAAAACAAAATTGTATAAAATACTTCAGATAACTGGCCAGATAGTATTTTAATAGTTTTAAACAATTCAAATCAAATTTATGCAGTTTTGCTGATAAGGTGAACATATCTTTTAGGAAGTTTATAGGCTATTTTTAGTGGAAACAGATCGGCCTACTTATTTATTGCAGTGTAAATACAATTGTCTGACTCGGCGCGTCACTGACAAAGTATTTTAAAAAGAAAACATGCAAATCTTACCGTTTTCCTCAAATTATATCCTTCAAATGGTAACTGTTTGAAGATCCTTCACACGACATCAACACCTCCTGCAGCTGTGGTTGTACAGTAAGATATTATTGGACCTATTCAAACTGGACAATGGACCGTTCGACCACCGAATCCAGCAGTGTCTTCCATAATATCGAAGTTAAGTGTGCATCACTGATCGTCATTCTCGAAAAAATATTTTGTCATAACATCTGCAGTTTAGTTTAAAGAGGAATTATTGTGCTCCCAGCGCTCCTCGCTTTCATTAAAGCAGTGTGTCACTGGAAAAGTGATCGAAAGTAGCACATCTACTATCTCAATTCATATCACCTTTGTCTCCAGAATGTGCGTACGCACGGCTCAAAGTTTGCTTAAAGGTGCGCACATTCTCCCGTCAAGTTTGTTTTTATAGATCACAACCTTTGCGTGGGAACTGGCGTACGCACGTTTCCAGCCCCGTTTTATGCGTACGCACGCTTTATAAATGAGACCCCTGGGCATTTAAGGAGCTCATCATCCAGGAGTTAAACAGGACAGATGTGACAATTTGTCATGAACTTGTACACTCCGTGCCAATAAGGGTCAGAGCAGTATATTCAAAATTATGGAGGGCATACTAAGTACTAGAATATTATTCATTTGTTGAATTAAATCTAGGGTGTACTCATTTCTCCAATCCTTAATTCAAACAAAATTGGCTAATTTACTTATTTTATGGCTATTAATGACATATATTTCTCAGTTTTTATTATGTATGTTTAATACATTTTAGTTTTGCTATCTTTCCATGAATTGTATTAGTGATCATAAAGATAATACATCTTTTGTATTTGTTCAGAGGGGGTGTACTCATTTATACTGTGCACTGTACATTGCAAATCTTTTTACAAGAAAAGGACATGGATAATACTTCTCTGTACTGAGACAAATATTTGATATCTTTGATATGTTCTCATAGAGAACTGTTGTGAATAAAGCCTGATGGAGTTCAACATTTGTCTAAAGTAAACATGTAGACTGACATAGGAGTAGGGCTGTGTGATTAATCATAATTCACCCAAAAATTAAAATTTTGTCATCACTTGAACAACATGAGGGTAAGTAAATGATGACATAATTTTCATTTTTGGGTGTAGCAGATTAGCTCAAAATAAATTAATTCATTTATAGGGAATTTCAAAATAGTCACTTATTTTACAACCAAGCAACTGAATCATCCAGAGTTCATTTGCATGTACCGTAACTATAAGCTCTGTAGCAGATATGAATATCCAACTATCGTGAAAACACTATTTATTAGCAAGGTAACATAGATCAGCAGTTTAAGACATTAAATTTGCACAAATACACGATACTTCTCTTTAAAAATATAAATGAGACTTTATTGATTATTCTAACACAAACTAATATCTAACACAAACACATGCACACACATACATTCACACAAGTTGCAGAAAGAAAGGAAGTGAGGAAAGAATGAGTTTTAAGAGAGTGAAATGATGAAATCATGTTCCTAGCAATATATGCACTTCATAAGACCTGATCTGAACGAAACATCAATCATTAATTTAACCCTTCTATCACTCTTAGGCAGAGTTATTAGACTTTATATCAATGCACCAGTTCAGCTAGAATCTGGAGGTACTTGCGTTTATTGTTTGTGTCTTTAAATTGATTCCTTCATCAGCATCCTTGGCTTGGAGAAAGGTGTTTCCCAAGTTCTTTTGATTTTCTGCAGGTCTTTTCATGTCCGGATTGATGATGTGGGAAGCCAATCACATTCTGGTGTGCTGGCGGAAGAGTGCCCTTGTGGCTGAAGTTTGAAGTTTTGAAGAGGTCACAGATTGTAGAGTCATTGATTAATCTTTGCGGAAAAACTTAACTTAGAATGCAAGACTCTCAACATAAAAGAAAGGAAAGTGAGTGAGTGAGTGAGACGAGAGTAGTTGGATAGCTTGAATGAAGCTGCTTGTTCTTATTTACATCTGATCTTGATCTGCCTTTGTCTTGTCTTCATCGCCTGCTCTGTCTTCGTGATCTTCTCTGTCTCGTCTGTCTGATACGCATGACATCAAAGCTCCGCGAGAATGATCCAAAAGCACGAGTCATATGCTCTACAAACGCTCCCGCGGATCCGCGGCACTCTGATGTCACCCGCCGAATCGGTCTGCGCTGCTCCGGTGCATCTCGAACAAGCCTTTTATCAACAATCGCGGATGTTTCACTACTGTTGATGCTCATTGCTTTGCGAACCTACATCGTCATCCAAACACGGCTCGCCGTAATTTGTATATAGATGGAGATTACAATCGAGCTGCTATTAGCTCGATTAGCTCCTATTTCAAAAATGGCGGTCACAGGTGTCTTGTTGGTCACGGTAACCACCCAGCCCCTGACGCAAGTGGTTCTTACTTTTAGCCCAGCAATGTTTTGGTGCTACTTATGAACCACTTTTCCTGGTTCGGAGCTGGTTCTTTGTGTGTCGAAAGACAAAGAACTGATTTGAAACTAGGCTCTGGCTCCGAACCAGCACTCAAATGGCCTTGGTGGAAAAGGGGTATCAGAGGCCACTCAGAAGAAGAAGTCCTGTTTTGTATCTAGATTTCGGGGATCATACAACCTCTGCCGTTATCTTGCTGGGCCTCGTGCTCTGCCCTCTTCAAACCAATCCATCTTTTACAAACTGCTTAGTGTTGACATCTCCTTCCTCATCTAGGCTCAACTTTTACAAGCTTGCAAGGCCATAAAGTACTTAGCCGGGGGTTTTGTAGACTGAATGGAGCCGCAAATGACAGATTCTCTGATTTTGGGTCCTGCGTGTTGACTTGGGTTCTGGAGTGTTGAGATAAGTTTTGTATGGAATTATGTTTGAATGAATCATCTGGAAGATTCATTTGTCTGGTTCGCCCTCAATTCCTACATGGGTGAACTATCCCTTCCAAATCCAACATCCAAATCAGACAAACTAGTGAATGTTGTAAAATGCAGTCCACTGTTGCTAAACTGCAAGACATTTTTGCAGTTAAAAGTGCATTAAAAGTGCATAAAAGCCCTATTCAGACAGGACTAGTTTTACAGGGGGTGTTAGAGAAATTTGTGTTTCAAAGACATACTTTGAGATTTTAATCCCATTCGAATCTGCCATGTCACCTCTGTAAAAATTCCAAAGCAAATTACCTACTGTTTTTACGGCAAACATACGTTTGTAAAACAAATAACGTCCGAATAGAACAACCAAATGGGCTTCGGATACGTGCCTAAAATCGTACACACAAAAATGTCAAAATTCCTTTTGGAGAGTATTCATGTAAACACAGCGGGTTATGTTTTAAGTAAACGTCCACAGTTGAGAAAGAAAATGCGTGTGTAACAGTATATTGGATCCATGAATTAGCTCTTAAACAAATGACAAAGGAAAATCACTCACGTGACTGAATAACCTAAGTAGCTTTATTAAGAATTAATCTATATTTAATGTGAATATAACACTGCATAGTCTTACTGTACAGTGTTATTTTACATTTGATTATTCAATTTTTTGATGTAGGCTATTACTTATCTAAATACCACTATTAGTCCATTTTCCTGAAAAACTTAAAACACTATTTAATTTGTATTTTCATTGTATTTATTTGTCTGTTTTGTTAGTAATTAGTTTGTTTGTTTGTTTGTTTGTAATTGTATTGCCGACTGTTTACTTGTTACTAATTATTTTGAGAACCTTTTTCTTAAATTAGTTAACCTAGTATTAGTTTTGCGGAAATATTGAAAATTGTGAAATTTCACTGATATTTAAAATTACTCATACCATGAAATAAGACTTTGATCATATCGCCCACCAATAATAGTGTTAAAGGGTTAGTTCACCCAAAAATGAAAATTCTGTCCTTAATTACTCACCCTCATATCGTTCCAAACCCATACGACTTTCATTTATCTTTGTAACACAAATGAAGATCTTTTTTGATGGCATCTGAGAGATTTCTGTCCCTCCATAGACAGCTGCATAATTCAAACTTTGACACTTCAAAAAGTTCATAAAGAGATTGGAAAACTAATTCATATGAAAATGAGTGGTTTAGTCCAAATTTTCTGATGAGACTTGATTGCTTTTTATGATGAACAGATTTAATTTAGGCTTTTACTCACATATACATTGATCAGCAAACATATTACATAAACAGAAGCTCAACCAAACCTGAATGACAGACGAGAAAAAACCTCTTGCGGAAGCTCAAACGTGCTGCATAACACACAAGAATGAACCTCATTTGGGTCTTGCACAGTTCAAGCAAACATGTTTGAGCTTCTGTTGAATGTTTGTTTACAGATGATGAATGTTTACATGTGAATATAAGCATAAATTCAATATTTTCATCATATAAAGCAATCGTCTCTTCAGAAAATTTGGACTAAACTGCTCAGTACATATGGATTCGTTTTACAATCTCTTTATGAACTTTTTGAAGCGTCAAAGTTTCAGTTGTGTAGGCTGTCTATGGATAGACAGAAAGCTCTCCGATTTCATCAAAAAGATCTTCATTTGCATTCTGAAGATTAACGAAAGTGTGGGTAATTAATGAAAGAATTTTCATTGTTGGGTGAACTAACCCTTTAAATAATCATGATTTCAATATTGACCAAAAATAATTGTGATTATGATTTTTGCCAGGAGTGTTCTTATTCTTGTATCCCCTCCTTTTTAAGGGTCTACAATCCTGTGATAGAGGACAAGTTTTTCTTCTTTTCTTGTTTACATGGGAAGGGAGGAGAGGAGACAAGATGCCGAAACCTGTAAGTATTAGACAAGAAGAATTTTTTTGTTACATAAGCCATAATGGGCTGTTAGGGTTCCCACTCTTAGCCACATGTCAAATTCCCTGACTTTTCCCTGACTTTCAGTGACTAAAAAGCTGAATTTCCATGACCTGTGATGAACAGAAAGAACAGGCCGCTGTTATGCTGAGCACTGAACAGACAAAAATCAGCCTCAGACAATATTTTAAATCCATCCATTTGCAAGCTTTATTTACTTGTTCACAGACGTTTTTAGTACAAAACTAAGTTAAACACTCATACACACTACTTTTTTTTTTGTGCTGTTACCCATTAAATGCACTTTGATATTTTTCTGTACTTTTTCTACAGAAATTAATTTATAGTTTTAATTTATAGTTCAGCATTCAGTCTTTTGATTTCTTCACATTTAGTTTTTGCAGACCGTCTTAGACTGTTTGACACTAGGCTATTTCTGTAAATGGTTATGATTATTTAGGTCTGAAATAAATAATGAATAATTATTAAATAATTAAGTCCCATAATATTTTAGTAATGTTGGTAGTTTATCCAATATGCATTTATTAATTTATTCATATTTATTCATTATACCATGGTGAATAAACAAAGGTAACGCACGACCAATTTGTAAATTCTGTGCGCCACTAAGGGGCGACATGCGACAATCATGCAGTGACAAGGCGGCTTACGGTGTCCTAACCAGACTTGACAAACTACAAGATGACAAAATCAATCTTAAATCACAGCCAATCATAATAGCGTGTGGGTGGGTTCTGTTCGCAGCTAAACACGAAAACCAAACGAAATTAAACTAAACAAAATTAAACCATAAAACATTATTCAAAATACATACTCAGTGACTGATACAGTTTTTGTCATGAAATACACTTGTTTGAGCTTTGCTTAATATTAAAATGTTTTGAGCTTGAATATCATTTTGCATGACTTTAATAGCCACTATGAGAGCAAAGAAATAAAAGGAAACAAGGATGTTCAAACTGTAAGTAATAAATACTTTTCTTTGTGCATTTATGTCCTTGTTCCCTCTCTATGACCTGAACTATTAGCTGCAAAATCCCAGAAATATAGAAACCATTTCAGAAATAGAATCCTTTGTCATGTTGCGGCTGGTAAGGACAGTCTTTGAAGTGGTAATTTTGTAGCCAAAGCTCTTGAAATTTACATTTTCCTGCATGTTTGCCTTAGTTAACAGGTACAGGTGACTGCGTTTGGTTTGTTGTTTTTTAATTATAAAATTCCCCTCCCAAAGTTGACAAGCAGAAATGGAATAAAATGCCGCTGAAAAATAGCCTAACCATAACAATACGCAAAACATGTAAAACAATGCAATAAAAAAATGCAGTACAGAAAAATTACATTTTGATAAATGGAAACTAAAATTTAAAGTGACAAACAAAAATCCCTGATATTCCATGACTTGGACAAAAAAAATATAGAATTTCCTGACTTTCAATGTATAGAATAGACCTTTTAAAATTCCATGATATTCCAGAAATTCCATGACCCGTGGTAACCCTGTGTTAGGCTAGTTTCACAAAGCACACATAAACGGCATAAGCAACACATATTTTTTTTGGTGCTCATGTTAACAGATTAGAGCATTCACACCACACACAGAGGCGGAGTGGCAGCATGTCGTCAAGCAGAAGTGGCAGTGCCGCGATTTTCGTTGCGCTGCTTACTAGGGCTGCACGATTAATCGCATGATTAAAAAAAAATAACAATTTGGCTTAGTGCGATTATGAAATCGCAAAGCTGAGATTATTTTTTTTATTTTTTTATTTTTTTATGTGCAGCTTGTCAATGAATTATGGCTCCAAATGCTAATCCATCTGAAAGCACTGCGAGTTTGAGTCGCTTATAATGTGTATTTGAAAAAGCAACACTCGTCAAACATATTTCCAGACATGAGAAGCATTTATTAACATCTTGTCCAACAAAAGACAACATTTCAAAACATGTTTTTACTCAACTCACTTCATAACAACAGTTGAGCATCCTTCAGTGAGATGTGGCTTCTTACACACAATAAGGCAGTTGTGTGTTTATTAGTCATGTTTAATCAATCAAAGCATTTCAAACTTCTGTTTATTCAGCTACAGCAATAGTGTACCTCAGAGATAACATGTTTTTGTAGGCCAACCCGAAAGTTAGCGGTGCACGGGTTCCCTCGATCGAAAGCCTATGCATTTTTCCCATAGACTTTTGGAAAATCACAAAAAATAAGCTTTTTGTTTAACAAAGAGTTATGACACTTACACGTTTTGTCTATCAAGACAATCTTTACAAGTTAACATAACATTTATACATTTTGAAGCCTAAATAAAGTCATCAGATATAAAAAGCTAACAGTAGGCTATAAATGGACTACAACACACCATGGTCGCGGATTAACGTCACCACCACCAAGCTTCCTCAAACTTTATTTAAAAAAAAAATGCTTGCTGATTATGATCTGCGCTATGTATGAATACTTATCCACTTTTTCATGAGAAATGCTGTCCAAATGTCCTGTTTGTCATGATGACGTCTAAAATCCCCGCCAAAAGAAGTGGTCTGTTTTAGCAACTTGTTAGCAACCGCCGTTTTTAAGACACAATAAAGGTTTAAAAAGTCACAAGTCGGTTATAACTGGTGTGTTTTATGTCATAGATCAAAACGTGAATATATTTAGAGGCTTTGTTAACCACAGACCTTATTTCAGGCGGTTTAGCAAAAACCCATTCAAAAAACCCATAGACTTTAGGGCAATGGAACCGGAAGTCCTAAAATGCTAACTCACTTCCGGGTTTTGCATGCAAAAACATGTCATCTCTGAGGTACTCAATAGTATGATGCCTATAGGGATTTCCTGGAATGACGTGTGTTATCTACTTCTGTGGCAGGGCATATTTGGAGTTTCTGCGTGAGAGCACCCTCTGGCTTTCAGATGGAGCAGCATTTACTACTGATCACAGAGCCGTACAGCACTGACAAGCTGCGCATAAAATAATCACAGCCTTTGCCAAATTACGTGCGGTTTAATTTCGAATAATCCTGCAGCCCTACTGCATACACTGAATTAAAGCCACAGTGCATTGTTCTTGATCAAAATTTACCTAATTAACATGAAAAATAACAAATTTCACCATAAAATCATGTGACATTCAGTGATGTGAAAAAAAAAAAAAAACCTACATGAAAACAAATCACTGCCAGAAGTTTTTGACCAAACTTCAAAGGCCTGTTTAAACTTTAACTTTAAGATTACTTTTATTATGTAAACTACCTGTATACAGCATGTTATATGCATACAGTGGTGATCAGAATTATTGGCACCCTTGGTAAATATGATCAAAGATGACTATAAAAATAGATGACTATAAAAATAAATCTGCATTGGTTATCCATTTGTTCTTTAATTAATAAAATTAGCAAAAATCTAACCTTTCATTGAAGGAAAAGAATTGAAAGTGGGGGATTTTATTTCAAAATCACATTATGAAATAAATGTTTTTCTTCAAAACACATTGGCCACAATTATTGGCACCCCTAGAATATTTATGAGTAAAATATCTCTGAAGTATATTCCCATTCATATTTACATTTTTTTAGCACACCAGGGTGATCATGAACATGAAATTGTCCAGCCATGACTTCCTGTTCCACAGGAGTACAAACATGAGGAAACACAATTGCCAAATTCCCTTAATCATTCATCACAATGAGTAAAACCAAAGAATATAGTTCTGATGTGCAGCAAAAGATTGTTGAGCTTCACAAAATAAAAAGTGGCTGTAAGAAAATAGCTAAAGCATTGAAAATCCCAATTTCCATCATCAGGGCAATAATTAAGAAGTTCCAATCAACTAAAGATGTTAAAAATCTGCCTGGAAGAGGACGTGTGTCTAAATCATCCTAATGCGCGGTGAGGAGGAGAGTTTGAATGGCCAAAGACTCTCCAAGGATCACAGTTGGAGAATTGCAGAGATTAGTTGAGTCTTGAGTCTCAGAAAGCCTAAAAAAAATGATCAAACAGCACCTACATCCCCACAAGTTGTTCGGGAGAGTTTCAAGAAAAATCCTCTGCTCTTATCCAGAAACAATCTCCAGCATATTCAGTTGTCAGACACAACTGGGAAAAACTTGGTCCATATATCAAACACGCTTGCACATACAAATATAAAACTCGGTACACATATAGACCTCATTGAGCCAAACAACATTCATACTCTAAGTTATACGTCACCTCAACAGGAAGTCAGCTATTATGGGTTGTTTGAAAAACGCATGCTCTGGAATTTGATATACTCCTCCTAGGCGATTAATCCGATTGCCACCAAACTCGGTCAGCATGAAGTCAAGACATTGATGATGAAAAATTGCCAGCGGATTTTTGATATCTCGAAGGTTTGGCCATGGCAAGGCAACGAATTTATGGCGAGAAAAGGGAAACACGAAATGTGTTATAATGTCGGCATACATTGATTGATTTTAATGAAACTTCAGCAGTGTGTTCGTTATAGGAGTCTAATCACATGAATGTGACTACTGTGAGTCAAAGTAATAGCGCCACCAATTGGCAGCAGGAAGTGTGTCACTTTCAAAATGCTTTGAGATCACCCTATTTTTTTTTACCTGTTTGGTTTCAAACTTCATCAGTGTAATGTCAATATACAGCAGATGTAGACCTGTGAAAAGAATCGTGATATCTCAAACACTGTTGCCATGGCAACGCATCAAACTTTAATTTTCGTTATGGATGCTTTTGAGACACTTAGCATGCTTCAAATTGCATGAAACTCGATACAAACGTCAGAGATGCCAACCAGTAGACATGGGCAAAGCCGTAGAAACAGGTGGGGGAGCAGGGCCTCTATAGCGCCATCTTTTGACAAAAGTGGGGGGGTTAGTTTAACCTACAGTCACCAAACTCAGGACACATATTGTTCTCATTAAGCTGGACAACTTTCTAATTTACAGTCATTAGCTGCGACCAACAGGAAGTCAGATATTTTGGTTTGAATGTGGATTTTTCACACACTCACATAGACGTAGGGTCTTCAAATAATAATGTATTATTTGAAGTGTATACAAGATATTTGCTGTTGATGTTTGAATTTGATATTAATTGTTTTGCTTTGTTTATGCAAGGCTAGGTTTTTTTCCTATGTTTATTTCTACGTGATCTCCTGCGAGAGTTTAATGTTTTGTGCCATATTTATGGTGCGTTCAAGTAATGTCGGAAAGATCGTATTTACGAGCAGAACCGACATGAATGCCACCACAATGTCATAAATACCAGTGGGAAGCTCGTAATTTTCTTTAAGCTCCGATCTGTACGAGTTGGGGGCGTGTCAGTCAGAAACATAGTGAAATACCACAATACTTACAGGTATTTAGCAGTGACATTGTCAGGCTTTTCTGTTTACAATGAAGTAAGCTGATTACCAGTAAAAAAATACGAATGCATCACAATATAAAAATGTAATATGTAACAATAAAGTTTACAATGGCTTCATAAATTAATAATAAAAAAAAAGCAACATACAACTAATGCACATTCTTTGCTCTACATTTTTTTAGAAGCAGAAGTGTTGTTATTTTGTGTAATTAATTTAGAGAAGGCACACCGCCATCATACTCAGACAAAAGTGACTTGAACGTACAATCGTACACACGACTTCCCACCTCGTAAATACGAACTTCCCAGGAGGACTTGGACGCACCATTAATCCTTTTGGAGAAGAATTGTCTGTGTATCAGACGCAATTAAATGTGCACAATGGTGAGCTACCCATGGACCTGGTTCCACTTTGAACTGCTTTGAAATCATCAACTGGTAGGAAAATTTAAATTTTATTTATTTTATTTTTTTTGGACCCCATAACAGTATATATCATGAGTAATAATCACACAACATATTTTATATGAATAAGCATTTATTAATAAAAAGTGAAAAAAAAAATGTATAAAACTTTTCCTTCTATCACTTTGAATGTGAATGTGGTTTGAATGAAGTCTGTGTTTTGCAGTGATAGTCCCTAAGACAGTTCTTTTCATTTGAGAAGCACAGGCGAACATGCACTTGATACAGTGTATTTGTGTATCCATTATTGCAGTGTCTGCAGCATCCTCTCTTCGTTTTTACTGGTAAATGTGCAGTCATGTCTTTGTGTACATCCAGACGGGGGTGGTCCGATGACATCTTGGCATTCTGAAATGGAAAAAGTTGGAAAAAGAAAATAAGTGAATAATACATATGGGTCTTATATTGTAGTAGATAAACTGAAAAAATAGACAGGGTGGTAGACCATGTGTTGAGGGTAGAGATCTAAGAATTATCCATCAAAGTGTTATAATTTCAATGCAAATGCTAATCAAAATTCTAATCAAAATACTGTCTGGATCACCTATTATGCTTTCTACATATCATACTAAAAGTAACACATGCATACCCCCAGAGTACTTACAGGTTCATATTCAAGACCATTCACAGACATTCAGAGCCTGTTTTTTATATCCTAATGCTATAAACTGCTACCTGGGCAACACTCATAAAAAAATCTCAGGAACATTTAGAAGTTAAAAAACAAATAAACTACAAGGATACAGGGAGTTTCAGATACTGCTCTGGATGATGGAGTTTCAAATTCCACATGCAATTTATTCCTGTGTTTAATTATTGTCTAAACTAAACTAAGTACAAATTTAACAGAAAGTTAGTAACAATGAATCTAACAGTTTAAATTTCAATTTGTGACCATGTGAGAAGTGCAGTGTCCTTATGTAATGTGTAGGAGCACAGGCTATTTTGACTACCACTCTAGCCCAACGTTGTAGAATTACGACATGGTATAACAATCTCTAAATCAAATTTGATTAATGTTTTCCAAAATAACTAAATATACCTGTGTTCTAGACATTGTAATAAACACAAAAAGAAAATATAAGGAATTTTACTTACTTGAATCTTGACAAATCCAGTCATGTAAAAAAAAAAAGGAGATGAGCTTGATGCGAAGTTTGCAGGTAGAGTGAGTTCATGGTCAGATGACCGGACATATAAACACTTCTTCTATCCAATAGCATTGTGAGGACAAACAGTAGAACCCATTAACTATGTAACAAAACAAACATTTGCAAGCCTTTTTTTTTTTTTTTAATTGTTGAAAGTGGTGTAACAATGGTCTTTACCTTTTAACCCTTTTATTGCAGACTCACTGTGCTTCAGAGTTTATTGCTAACTCTAATCAAACACACCTGAAGCAGCTAATCAGGCCAGTTTATTTGTAGGCCACTGACAACATAGTATTACATTTATTAGTTTGATAATTAGGTTAATTCAAATTTAAAAACACTGCAAAAGATAACTTCACACTCATTTGAATTTGAACTATGACACTATATCACTATTGTTACAGGACTAGTTTTCTAAATGTTCGAGTTACAATTATTATTTTTTACAATTAAATTATTTTTAAAATAAATTATTGATATAATTCAAATTATATTAAAATTATAATAAAATCTTTAAGTACATTTCACAAGATTATAGAAGTGGCTGTTTAAAATAAACTTAGACATGTACCTTATTATTACCTGAGACTGACATTAAAATTGTCTTTACAGGTTCTGTGATTTGGCTCTATTTATTAATTTTTTTCATTTTATTTTTTGTCTTATACCACACATATTAAAATTAAATGAAAGCATGCTTTTGGTGCATAAGATTGGTGCGCAAACAACAGCTCACGGAAGTCAAAAAACGCATGAAGAGAAATGTGAGGATTATACAACATCAGCAATCACAGACATTGGCATTAAGGCTGGATTAGTTTTTTCAGAGCACTGTGGAGTTTGCACAAATAACATGTAATTTGGTCTAGAATTTTTATAGGGGTTGCCTGAGAAAAAACCCAGACATTTCAGATTAGGATGATATTCTGCACTCATTTGAAATTGATTTATAACATTCTGTGACATGAAAGTCATTTCAATTTAAATGATCATGGATGTGGCTTTTGTGGTTTATCATAAAAGCATCAGCCACTGCAGTAAATGTGTAACCATTTTAAAGGCCTCTTTCCGCTGTGCACAGTTGCCCTGAAGCCACCGGGGTGGCGGTGCCACCGGGCTTTGGCCCGTCATCGCTGCTCGCAGCTATATTTATTATTAGGGGCCAAGCACCGAAGGTGCTTAGGCACCTATTGTTATTGTTAGTTTTCTTCTTATTAGGGGCCAAGCACCGAAGGTGCGGAGGCACCTATTGTTTCCGTTAGTTTTCTTATTATTATTATTATTAGGGGCCAAGCACCGAAGGTGCTTAGGCACCTATTGTTATTGTTAGTTTTTAGGGGCCAAGCACCGAAGGTGCGGAGGCACCTATTGTTTCCGTTAGTTTTCTTCTTATTAGGGGCCAAGCACCGAAGGTGCGGAGGCACCTATTGTTTTCGTTAGTTTTCTTATTATTAGGGGCCAAGCACCGAAGGTGCTTAGGCACCTATTGTTATTGTTGGCGTTCCGTACGCTTATTCTTCTTCTTCTTCTTCTTCTTCCGCTCTTGAAGTCTATGGCAGCCCATAGAAGCGCTTGCGGGAAAGTTGTGAAATTTGGCACACAGTTAGAGGACAGTCTGACCTTTGTCCATAGCAGATTTGGAGTCTCTAACTCAATCCCTCTAGCGCCACCAGCTGTCCAAATTTGCACTTATGTTTATGCAAATAACTTTTGATCCGTAAGGGTTAGAAACAATTTTTTGAAAATTTTTCCGCCATTTTGAATTTTGTGAAAAACGTACTTTTTCGAACTCCTCCTAGGCCGTTACTCCGATTTTCATGAAAATTGAATCAGATCATCTTCAGACCATGCTGACAAAAAGTTATGGAATTCAAGTCGATTCCTCAAACCGTTTTCGAAAAACTCGCAAACGAATTGTACATAGTGCTTGCGAAAACAGAAGTAAGGCTGTATCTCCGCAATGCTTTATCGTATTAAGACCAAACTTGGTACATGGCATCACAAGCATGACCTGAGGTACCATGCAGTGTTTCGACGCAGCGCCACCTACTGGTGCGGAGATATGAAAAATGGACATTTTTGCTTATAACTTCTGATGGGTTTGTCCAAAAATCATATATTTGGTCTCGTTAGATTCAGGGAATCATGTCGAGTCGATTGATATCCAATTTTCCCATATCGGCCATTTAGGCCGTCGGCCATTTTGAATTTTGTGCTAAAATGCTGTATTTTACGAACGCATTAGCGTATCATTATGAAACTCGGTATGGGTCATCAGGACAATGCCCTGAAGGAGCCTGAGAAGTTTCGGCACAGCGCCACCTTGTGGTCAAAAGTTATAACAAAATTTACAAAAATGCTAATAACTTTTGACTATATTGACCGATTGTAATGAAACTGGGCTCAGTAGATTCCTTGGGTCATGTTGAGAACATAGATATCAAATTTGCTATAGTCGGCTGAACTTCCTGTCCGCCATATTGTTTTTCTTTAAAAACCTACTTTTTCGAACTCCTCCTACACCATTGCTCTGATTTTCACCAAAATTGAAATGTATCATCTTCAGACCATGCCGACAAAAAGTTATGGATTTCAAGTTCATATGTAAAACCGTTTTCGTATACCGGAGCAATGAATTTGAGGCATGTTGTAAAACACACTCTTGTAGTTGTATCTCTGCACTGCTTTATCATATTCAGACCAAACTTGGTACCTATCATCACAAGTATGACCTGAGGCATCATGCAGTGTTTCGGCGCAGCGCCACCTACTGGTGCGGAAATATGAAAAATGAATATTTTTGCTTATAACTTCTGATGGGTTTGTCCAAAAATCATAAATTTGGTCTCGTTGGATTCGGGGCATCATGCTGAGTCGAATGATAACCATTATTACCATATCAGCAATTTTGGCCGTCGGACATTTTGAATTTTGAGCTAAAATGCTGTATTTTACGAATGCATTAGCGTATCTTTACAAAACTCGGTATGGGTCATCAGCACAATGTCCTGAAGGAGCCTGAGAAGATTCGGACCAGCGCCAACTTGTGGCCAAAAGTTATAACAAAATGTACAAAAATGTTAATAACTTTTGACTGTATTCACCAATTGTAATGCAACTGGTCTCAGTTGATTCCTTGGGCCATGCTGAGAACATAGATATCAAATTTGCCATAGTCAGCTGAACTTCCTGTACGCCATATTGTTTTTCTTTAAAAACCTACTTTTTCGAACTCCTCCTAGACCGTTGCTCCGATTTTCACCAAAATTGAACCGTGTCATCTTCAGACCATGCCGACAAAAAGTTATGGATTTCAAGTCGATATGTCAAACCGTTTTCGTATACCAGAGCAAAGAATTTGAGGCATGATGCAAAACGACTCTTGAAGCTGTATCTCTTCAGTGCTTTGACATATTGACACCAAACTTTGCAAGTGTCATTGTCACCTCACTCTGACCATACCACAACAATTTGGACATAGCGCCACCTATTGGTCGAAAGTGATGAACCAGTAAATCCTAATTTTTTATCATTTTTCAGCTCTTTTACCTAAAATGATCTTAATAGGTCTTTAATTGCTCACTGCTGCAGTTAGCCTGATGCTCCCAGTCGTGTTGGCTTGCTGCTTGTGCCGTTTTTGTGCTTGGCCCCGTAATTGCTGCTTGCAGCTATATTTATTATTATTATTCTTCCGCTCTTGAACTCTATGGCAGCCCATAGAACCGTATGGTAAAAAGTTGTGAAATTTGGCACACTGATAGAGGACAGTCTGAACTGTGTACATAGCCAATTTGGAGTCTTTGACTCAATCTCTCCAGCGCCACCAGCTGTCCAAATTTGCACTTCTGTTTATGCTAATAACTTTTGAATCATAAGGGCTAGAAACAAAATTCTTTTGTCCTCTGATTCCTTTGCTCAAGCCGAATCGATTGCATGTGCCTATGACGTCATTTTCCGTCATTAAAATTTTCCCGCCATTTTGAATTTTCAGAAAAACCTACTTTTTCTAACTCCTCCTAGGGCGTTACTCCGATTTTCACAAAAATTGGACCAGATAATCTTCAGACTATGACTGCAAAAACTTATCAAAAGCTTTTCGATAGATCCATCCGTTCTCGAATAGGGCACAAATGAATTCGACCGAACGATCGCAAAATCACACTTAAGGCTATATCTCCAAAATGATTTATCGTATTTTGACCAAACTTCATACATGTCATCACAAGCATGACTTGAGCCAACATGCAGTGTTTCAGTGCAGTGCCACCTACTGGTCCGGAGATACGAAAAATGGCTATATATGCTAATAACTTCTGAATGGTTTGTCCATAAATCATAAATGTGGTCATGTCAGATTCGGGGCATCATTCTGAGTCGAATGATAACCATTATTACCACATCAGCCATTTTGGCCGTCGGCCATTTTGAATTGTATGCTAAAATGCTGTATTTTACGAACGCATTAGCATATCGTCACAAAACTCGGTATGGGTCATCAGAACGATGCCCTGAACAAGCCTGAAAAGTTTCGCACCAGTGCCACCTAGTGGTAAAATTATAACAAATATTAAACTGCTTATCATTATGGGTGTGGTCAACTTATTTTCAAAAGAGTCATGACCTTAGACTCCTGAATCCCTGCTGAGTCTAACGATACCAAACATGCTAGGTTTCGACTTATGTTTTGTCCGCCATTTTGAATTTTGCGAAAAACCTACTTTTTCGAACTCGTCCTAGGTTGTTGGTCTGATTTTCACCAAAATTGAACCAGATCATCTTCAGACCATGCCGACAAAAAGTTATGGATTTCAAGTCGATATGTCAAACCGTTTTCGTATACCAGAGCAAAGAATTTGAGGCATGATGCAAAACGACTCTTGAAGCTGTATCTCTTCAGTGCTTTGATCATATTGACACCAAACTTTGCAAGTGTCATTGTCACCTCACTCTGACCATACCACAACAATTTGGACATAGCGCCACCTATTGGTCGAAAGTGATGAACCAGTAAATCCTAATTTTTTATCATTTTTCAGCTCTTTTACCTAAAATGATCTTAATAGGTCTTTAATTGCTCACTGCTGCAGTTAGCCTGATGCTCCCAGTCGTGTTGGCTTGCTGCTTGTGCCGTTTTTGTGCTTGGCCCCGTAATTGCTGCTTGCAGCTATATTTAGGGGCCAAGCACCGAAGGTGCGGAGGCACCTATTGTTTCCGTTAGTTTTCTTATTATTATTATTAGGGGCCAAGCACCGAAGGTGCTTAGGCACCTATTGTTATTGTTGGCGTTCCGTACGCTTATTATTATTCTTCTTCTTCTTCCGCTCTTGAAGTCTATGGCAGCCCATAGAACCGCTTGCGCCACCTTGTGGTCAAAAGTTATAACAAAATTTACAGAAATGCTAATAACTTTTGACTATATTGAACCGAATTGTAATGGAAACTTGGTCTCAGTAGATTCCTTGGGTCATGCTGAGAACATAAGATATCAAATTTGCCATAGTCAGCTGAAATTCCTGTCCGCCATATTGTTTTACTTTAAAAACCTACTTTTTCGAACTCCTCCTAGACCGTTGCTCCGATTTTCACCAAAATTGAACCGTATCATCTTCAGACCATGCCGACAAAAAGTTATGGATTTCAAGTTGATAAGTCAAACCGTTTTCGTATACCAGAGCAAAACATTTGAGATATGATGCAAAAATGACTCTTGAAGCTGTATCTCTGCAATGCTTTATCATATTCAGACCAAACTTGGTACGTGTCATCACAAGCATGACCTGAGGCATCATACAGTGTTTCGGCGCAGCGCCACCTACTGGAGTGGAGATATGAATAATGGCTATTTTTGCTTATAACTTCTGATGGGTTTGACCAAAATTCATAAATTTGGTATGGGTCATCAGGACAATGCCCTGAAGGAGCCTGAGAAGTTTCGGACCAGCGCCACCTTGTGGTCAAAAGTTATAACAAAATTGACAAAAATGCTAATAACTTTTTTTTCTAATTGCTCACTGCTGCTGTTGGTCTGATGCTCCCAGCCATGTTGGCTGGCTTCTTCTGCCGTTTTTGTGCTTGGCCCCGTAATTGCTGCTTGCAGCTATATTTAGGGGCCAAGCACCGAAGGTTAGGCACCTTTGTTATTGTTGGCTTCCGTACGCTTATTATTAGGGGCCAAGCACCGAAGGTTTAGGCACCTTTGTTATTGTTGGCTTCCGTACGCTTATTAGGGGCCAAGCACCGAAGGTGCTTAGACCTATTGTTATTGTTGGCTTCCGTACGCTTATTATTATTCTTCTTCTTCTTCCGCTCTTGAAGTCTAGGCAGCCCATAGAACCGCTTTGCGGGAAAGTTATGAAATTTGGCACACAGTTAGAGGACAGTCTGACCTTTGTCCATAGCAAATTTGGAGTCTCTAACTCAATCCCTCTAGCGCCACCAGCTGTCCAAAGTTTGCACTTATGTTTATGCTTAATAACTTTTGAACCATAAGGGCTAGAAACAAAATTATTTTTTCCTCTGATTCCTTGGCTCAAGACGAATCGAGTGCACCCTATGACGTCATTTTCCGTCATGAAAATTTTTCCGCCATTTTGAATTTTCTGAAAAACCTACTTTTTCGAACTCCTCCTAGGCCGTTACTCCGATTTTCACGAAAATTGAACCAGATCATCTTCAGATCATGCTGACAAAAAGTTATGGAATTCAAGTCGATTGCTCAAACCGTTTTCGAAAAACACACGAACGAATTGTACGTAGCGCCTGCCGAAAATAGAAGTAAGGCTGTATCTCTGCAACACTTTATCATATTCAGACCAAACTTGGTATATGTCATCACAAGCATGACCTGAGGCACCATGCAGTGTTTCGGCGCAGTGCCACCTACTGGTGCGGAGATATGAAAAATGGCTATTTTTGCCTTATAACTTCTTATGGGTTTGTCCAAAAATCATAAATTTGGTCTCCTTGGATTTGGGGCATCATGCCGAGTCGAATAATATCCAATTTTCCCATATTGGCCATTTTAGCTGTCGGCCATTTTGAATTTTGTGCTAAAATGCTGTATTTTACGAACGCATTAGCGTATCATTACGAAACTCGGTATGGGTCATCAGGACAAAGCCCTGAAGGAGCATGAGAAGTTTCAGCACTGCGCCACCTTGTGGTCAAAAGTTATAACGAAATTTACAAAAATGCTAATAACTTTTGACTATATTAACCGAATTGTAATGAAACTGGTCTCAATAGATTCCTTGGGTCATGCTGAGAACATAGATATCAAATTTGCCATAGTCAGCTGAACTTCCTGTCCGCCATATCGTTTTACTTTAAAAACCTACTTTTTCGAACTCCTCCTAGACCGTTGCTCCGATTTTCACCAAAATTGAACCATATCATCTTCAGACCATGCCGACAAAAAGTTATGGATTTCAAGTCGATAAGTCAAACCGTTTTCGTATACCGGAGCAAAGAATTTGAGGCATGATGCAAAAATTACTCTTGAAGCTGTATCTCTACAATGCTTTGACATATTCAGACCAAACTTGGTACGTGTCATCACAAGCATGACCTGAGGCAATATACAGTGTTTCGGCGCAGCGCCACCTACTGGAGTGGAGAATATGAAAAATGGCTATTTTTGCTTATAACTTCTGATGGGTTCGACCAAAAATTCATAAATTTGGTATGGGTCATCAGGACAATGCCCTGAAGGAGCCTGAGAAGTTTTGGACCAGCGCCACCTTGTGGTCAAAAGTTATAACAAAATTGACAAAAATGCTAATAACTTTTTTTTCTAATTGCTCACTGCTGCTGTTGGTCTGATGCTCCCAGCCATGTTGGCTGGCTTCCTTGTGCCGTTTTTGTGCTTGGCCCCGTAATTGCTGCTTGCAGCTATATTTATTATTATTATTATTATTATTATTCTTCCGCTCTTGAGTCTATGGCAGCCCATAGAACCGTGTGGTAAAAAGTTATGAAATTTGGCACACTGATAGAGGACAGTCTGAACTGTGTCTATAGCTAATTTGGTGTCTCTAACTCAATCCCTCTAGCGCCACCAGCTGTGCAAAGTTAAACTTCTGTTTATGTTAATAACTTTTGAACCGTAAGGGCTAGAAACAAAATTCTTTTGTCCTCTGATTCCTTGGCTCATGCCAATTTGAATGCACCCTATGACGTCATTTTCCGTCATGAAAATTTTCCCGCCATTTTGATTTTTCCAAAAAACATACTTTTTCTAACTGCTCCTAGACCATTACTCCGATTATCACCAAAATTGAACTAGATCATCTTCAGACCATGACTGCAAAAACTTCTCAAAAGCTTTTTGATAGATCGAACCTTTCTCGAATAGGGCACAAATGAATTTGATGAAGAGCTCGCAAAATCAATCTTGAGGCTATATCTCCAAAACGATTTATGGTATTCTGACCAAACTTCATACAAGTCATCACAAGCATGACTTGAGGCAACATGCAGTGTTTCAACGCAGTGCCACCTACTGGTCTGGAGATATGAAAAATGGCTATTTATGCTAATAACTTCTGAATGGTTTGTCCATAAATCATAAATGTGGTCTTGTCAGATTCGGGGCATCATGCCGAGTCGAATGAATACCATTATTACCATATCAGCCATTTTGGCTGTCGGCCATTTTGAATTTTGTGCTAAAATGCTGTATTTTACGAACGCATTAGCATATCGTCACAAAACTCGGTATGGGTCATCAGTACGGTGCCCTGAACGAGCCTGAAAAGTTTCGGACCAGCGCCACCTAGTGGTAAAATCAAATATTCAAATGCTTATCACTTTAAGTGTGGTCAATTTATTTTCAAATGAGTCATATCCTTAGACTCCAGAATCCCTGCTGAGTCCAACAATACCAAACTTGCTAGGTTTCGACTTATGGTTTGTCCGCCATGTTGAATTTTGCGAAAAACCTACTTTTTTGAACTCCTCCTAGACTGTTACTCTGATTATCATCAAAATTGAACCAGATCATCTTGAGACCATGCCAACAAAAAGTTATCAAAAGCTTGTTGATATAACAAACCGTTCTTAAAAACTTCATAAATGAATTAAACAACAAGTTCGCAAAATCAGACTTGAGGCTATATCTCCACAATGCTTTATCGTTTTCAGTCCAAACTGGGTACATGTCATCATAAGCATGACTTGAGGCAATCTGCTGCGTTTTGGTGCAGCGCCTCCTACTGGTCCAGAGATACGAAAAATGGCTATTTATGCTAATAACTTCTGAATGGTTTGTCCATAAATCATAAATCTGGTCACGTCAGATTCAGGGCATCATGCCGAGTTGAGTGATATCCATTATTACCATATCAGCCATTTTAGCCGTCGGCCATTTTGAATTTTGTTCTAAAATTCTGTATTTTATGAATGCATTAGCATATCACCACAAAACTCGGTATGGGTCATCAGCACGATGCCCTGAACAAGCCTGAGAAGTTTCGGACCAGCGCCACCTAGTGGTAAAATCAAATATTCAAATGCTTATCAATATGGGTGTGGTCAACTTATTTTCAAAAGAGTCATGACGTTAGACTCCTGAATCCCTGCTGAGTCTAACGATACCAAACATGCTAGGTTTCGACTTATGGTTTATCCGCCATTTTGAATTTTGCGAAAAACCTACTTTTTCGAACTCGTCTTAGGCTGTTGGTCTGATTATTATGAAAATTGAACCAGATCATCTTCAGACCATTCTGGCAAAAAGTTATCAAAAGCTTTTTGATAAACTCAACCCTTCTCAAAAAACACGCAAATTAATTTAACACAGAGCACCCAGTTTGGACTCATGGCTCTATCTCTGCAATGATTGATCATATTTAGACCAAACTTCGTGCAAATCATCCCAAGCAAGACCAGAGCCTACATGCTGAGTTTCGTCGCAACGCCACCTACTGGTCTGGAGATTCAAAAAAGCCAAAATAGCCATTATTTTTGCTTATAGCTTCAAATATGTTTGTTCAAAAATCATAAATTTGGTCTTGTTAGATTAGGGGCATCATGCCGAGTCGAATGATATCCAATTTTCCCATATCAGCCATTTTGGTTGTCGGCCATTTTGAATTTTGTGCAAAAATGCTGTATTTTATGAACGCATTAGCGTATTGTTACGAAACTCGGTATGAGTCATCAGCACAAGGTCCCGAAGGAGCCTGAGAAGTTTCAAACCAGCGCCACCTAGTTTTTTTTTTATATGTTTATAACTTTTGATCTGGTTGACTTATTTTCACGGGAGTCATATCCTTAGCGAGTGTCATTGCTACCTCACTCTGACCATACCACATTAATTTGGTCACAGCACCACCTATTGATCAAAAGTGATAAACCATTAAATCTTTATTATTGACTGTATATATCATTTTTCAGCTCTTTTGCCTAAAATGATCCTAATAGGTCTTTAATTGCTTACTGTTGCAGCTGGTCTGATGCTCCCAGCCATCTTGGCTGGCTTGCTGTGCCTTTTTTGCTTGGCCCCGTAATTGCTGCTTGCAGCTATATTTATTATTCTTCTTCTTCTTCCGCTCTTGAAGTCTATGGCAGCCCATAGAACCGCTTGCGGGAAAGTTGTGAAATTTGGCACACAGTTAGAGGACAGAATGACCTTTGTCCATAGCAAATTTGGAGTCTCTAACTCAATCCCTCTAGCGCCACCAGCTGTCCAAAGTTGCACTTATGTTTATGCTAATAACTTTTGAACCATAAGGGCTAGAAACAAAATTCTTTTTTCCTATGATTCCTTGGGTCAAGACGAATCGATTGCATCATATGACGTCATTTTCCGTCATGAAAATTTTTCCGCCATTTTGAATTTTCTGAAAAACCTACTTTTTCGAACTCCTCCTAGGCCGTTAGTCCGATTTTCATGAAAATTGAACCAGATCATCTTCAGACCATGCTGAAAAAAAGTTATGGAATTCAAGTCGATTGCTCAAACCGTTTTCGAAAAACACACGAACGAATTGTACGTAGCGCTTGCGAAAATAGAAGTAAGGCTGTATCTCTGCAACACTTTATCATATTCAGACCAAACTTGGTACATGTCTTCACAAGCATGACCTTAGGCACCATGCAGTGTTTCGGCTCAGCGCCACCTACTGGTGCGGAGATATGAAAAATGGATATTTTTGCTTATAACTTCTGATGGGTTTGTCCAAAAATCATAAATTTGGTCTTGTTGGATTCGGGGTATCATGCCGAGTCAAATGATATCCAATTTTCCCATATCGGACATTTTGGCCGTCGGCTATTTTGAATTTCGTGCTAAAATGCTGTATTTTACGAACGCATTAGCGTATCGTTACGAAACTCGGTATGGGTCCCCAGCACAATACCCTGAAGGAGCCTGAGAAGTTTCAGCACTGCGCCACCTTGTGGTCAAAAGTTATAACAAAATTTACAGAAATGCTAATAACTTTTGACTATATTGACCGATTGTAATGGAACTTGTCTCAGTAGATTCCTTGGTTCATGCTGAGAACATAGATATCAAATTTGCCATAGTCAACTGAACTTCCTGTCTGCCATATTGTTTTTCTTTAAAAACCTACTTTTTCGAACTCCTCCTAGACCTCTGCTCCGATTTTCACCAAAATTGAACCGTCTCATCTTCAGACCATGCCGACAAAAAGTTATGGATTTCAAGTCGATAAGTCAAACTGTTTTCGTATACCGGAGCAAAGAATTTGAGATATGCTGCAAAAATTACTCTTGAAGCTGTATCTCTACAATGCTTTAACATATTCAGACCAAACTTGGTACGTGTCATCACAAGCATGACCTGAGGCAAGATACAGTGTTTCGGCGCAGCGCCACCTACTGGAGTGGAGATATGAAAAATGGTTATTTTTGCTTATAACTTCTGATGGGTTTGACCAAAATTCACAAATTTGGTATGGGTCATCAGGACAATGCCCTGAAGGAGCCTGAGATGTTTCGGACCAGTGCCACCTTGTGGTCAAAAGTTATAACAAAATTGACAAAAATGCTAATAACTTTTTTTTCTAATTGCTCACTGCTGCTGTTGGTCTGATGCTCCCAGCCATGTTGGCTGGCTTCTTGTGCTGTTTTTGTGCTTGGCCCCGTAATTGCTGCTTGCAGCTATATTTATTATTATTCTTCTTCTTCCGCTCTTGAAGTCTATGGCAACCCATAGAACCGCTTGCGGGAAAGTTATGAAATTTGGCACACAGTTAGAGGACAGTCTGAGCTATGTCCATAGCAAATTTGGAGTCTCTAACTCAATCCCTCTAGCGCCACCAGCTGTTCAAAGTTGCACTTATGTTTATGTTAATAACTTTTGAACCGTAAGGCCTAGAAACAAAATTCTTTTTTCCTCTGATTCCTTGGCTCAAGCCGAATCGATTGCATCCTATGACGTCATTTTTCGTCATGAAAATTTTTCCGCCATTTTGAATTTTCTGAAAAACCTACTTTTTCGAACTCCTCCTAGGCCGTTGCTCCGATTTTTACGAAAATTGAACCAGATCATCTTCAGACCATGCCAACAAAAAGTTATGGAATTCAAGTCGATTCCTCAAACCGTTTTCGAAAAACACACGAACGAATTGTACGTAGTGCTTGCGAAAATAGACATAAGGCTGTATCTCCGCAACGCTTTATCGTATTCAGACCAAACTTGGTACATGACATCACAAGCATGACCTGAGGCAACATGCAGTGATTTGGTGCAGCGCCATCTAGTGGTGCGGAGATATGAAAAATTGCTATTTTTGCTTATAACTTCTGATGGGTTTGTCCAAAAATCATAAATTTGGTCTTGTTGGATTCGGGGTATCATGCCGACTCAAATGATATCCAATTTTCCCATATCGGACATTTTGGCCGTCGGCTATTTTGAATTTCGTGCTAAAATGCTGTATTTTACGAACGCATTAGCGTATCGTTACGAAACTCGGTATGGGTCCCCAGCACAATACCCTGAAGGAGCCTGAGAAGTTTCAGCACTGCGCCACCTTGTGGTCAAAAGTTATAACAAAATTTACAGAAATGCTAATAACTTTTGA